>NW_015387194.1:289410-333622 GCF_001527695.2 Protobothrops mucrosquamatus | reverse complement strand
TCTTCGTTAAACTAGACATACCCAATTCCAGCAACCGTTCCTTATATGTTTTAGCCTCCAGTCCCCTAATCATCTTTGTTGCTCTTCTCTGTACTCTTTCTAGAGTCTCAACATCTTTTTTACATCGTGGTGACCAAAACTGGATGCAGTATTCCAAGTGTGGCCTTACCAAGGCATTGTAGAGTGGTATTAATACTTCGTGTGATCTTGATTCTATCCCTCTATTAATGCAGCCCAGCACTGTGTTGGCCTTTTTGGCAGCTGCAGCTGCCAATGGTGGGATGGCCTTTCAGATTTCTTTATCCTCCTCAGGAACAGCAAGAACAGTATGGCAGTGCAAGCCAGTGAAGAAGGTAAGTGTACAGAAGTGCCTTGGGACAGCTAAACCTGCCTGAAAGCATAGAAGTTTTCAGCAGCTGAGTATGCTCTAAGAATTGTCCCATTTGGCTTCCACTATGGAAAGGATCAGGATCACTCAAAGGGTGTCTTGGAAGATTGGGAGGATTCTTCAAGGCAAAATTCATTTGGGATAATAAGGTTGCAGAAAGAAGAAGAACAAAAACAAATGTGTAGCATTCAAATCCATCTAATTTTTTTTTAGATATTTTATTCGGCTTTCATTATTTTTATAAATAACTCAGTGCAGTGAACATAACTAATATTCCTTTCTCCTCCTATTTCCTGACAAAAACAGCCCTATGAAGTGAATTGGACTGAGAGAAAATGACTGGCCGAAAGTCACCCAGCTGGCTTTCATGCCTAAAATTGTCTTCTGGCAACACATGGCCACCATTGAATAAATGGTCATTTCTCAATCTACTGTTCTTCAATTGTATTGGCCATTGGCTATTGGCCATTCTGGCTGGAAGTTCTTCAAACTGTAAACCATCGCATCTGAAGGACACCAGGTTGGGGAAGAATAGAACAAAGTGCCAGTGTGATATAAAAGACAGAAATAACATGAGTGAGATGTCATTGCTGCAGATATTTGCTGAATCTTGTAACCCAGTCATCTGTGCACATCTGCCTTTTCAAGCATGAAGAGCAATGAGTAGTGGTTATTCGTCTCCCAGCAGGTAAAGATGGGTGGTAGGGGAAGCACACAGAGGGAAATCCACTAATCACTGTCCTTTACTTGTCCCACCTTAACATAATGAGAACAACACCAATCATTAGCCTCTCAATTAAGGTGGAATAAAGCTTGGCTATCAGATTGAGAAAAGTATGCCATCATGCCTTTCTGCTAATTTAAGCATGAGAGAACTACAACCTGACAGTGAGGAAGAATAGGTAGACCAGCATTTTGATCCTCACAGTGACAAAAGTGATGCTTCTTGGGTGCTTACTGCATGGAAACATATCCTCTCCCACTATTGTTTCCTTGCAATTGGTGTCAGAAATCATTCTGCTTTTGTCCCAGGAGCAAGACTGATTTTTCAAGACCAATTACTCTGGATGAACCTATCCTTCGTCAATTTATCCAATCCTGTTTTGACTTCCAGGTTAATGGCCACACTTGGAATACTGCATCCAGTTTTGGTCACCACGGTGTAAAAAAGATGTTGAGACTCTAGAAAGAGTACAGAGAAGAGCAACAAAGATGATTAGGGGACTGGAGGCTAAAACATATGAAGAACGGCTGCTGGAATTGGGTATGTCTAGTTTAACAAAGAGAAGGACGAGGGGGGACATGATAAGAGTGTTCCAATATCTCAGGGGCTGCTACAAAGAAGAGGGAGTCAAGCTATTTTCCAAAGCGCCTGAAGGCAGGGCAAGAAGCAACGGGTGGAAACTGATGAAGGAGAGAAGCAACCTAGAACTAAGGAGAAACTTCCTGACAGTTAGAACAATTAACCTGCCTCCAGAAGCGGTGAATGCGCCAACACTGGAAGTTTTAAAGAAGAAACTGGACAGCCATTTGTCCGAAATGGTATAGGGTTACCTACCTGAGCAGGGGGTTGGACTAGATGACCTCCGAGGTCCCTTCCAACTTTATCATTATTATTATTAACTCTACACACTGTGTGAAAAATGTCCCTTTTTTGCTAGTTCTAGATCTTCCAATCAATTTTCAGATGATCATTTTTCCTACTGTTTTCAGAAGACATTTCTCCATGTCCACTTTCTCATAGCATGAGTGATCCCTGACTCCAGAGTAGGAATTCAGACAAAAACTGCCTTCATTGCCACGGTCTTCCATTGCGGGGGTCCGCAACCTGTGGGCCACGGCCCACTACCGGGCCATGGCCTTCTGGCCACCAGGCCACGGAACAGGCTGGCCAGTGCACGCACTCACTCCCACTTGTGCTAGCGCTGCCAGCACTATGCAAAGAGGGTGCTGTGCAGCGAAAACGGGGTGGCACACGGGGAAAATGGGGCAAAAACGGGGTACCACGTGGGGAAAACAGGGCGGTGCAAGCACTCACATGGCAAAAATGGGGCAGTCCTAGTGAGTGTCACGCAGGTGCTAGCACCTCCCCATTTGCATCACACATGCTCACAGCTCTGTTTATATGCAAGCACGCACACGCACATAAAATGCTTCCCCCTTTCCTCCAATCCGCCAACCGAGAAAGGTTGGAGACCTCTGTTCCAGTGTACATGTGGCCAATACATTTATCTCCTTTTTTTGCATTTTTTAGCAAGAGCAATAGGACTTAAACTTATATACTGCCCCATAGTGCTTTAAAGCACTCTCTGAGTGGTTTACAAATGTCAGCAAATTATCCCCAACAATCTGGGTCCTCATTTTACTGACTTCGGAAGGATGGAAGGCTGAGTCAATCTTAAGCCAGTGAGACTCGAACTGCCGAACTTCTGGCAGCCGGCAGTCATCAGAAGTAACCTGCAGCATTGAATTCTAACCACTGCACCACTACGGCTCATATCATGTATGTATGTAATCTTAGAAAATTCAGCAAATAAACTGCACTTCAGCAAATAAACTGCACTCTGGGAATAAACTTTCCCAGAAGGAAGAAGAACCTTACATAATCTACCTACATTGGTAGATCTTGATCTACTGACATTCTTTTCAACATACAGGTAAATCCTCAACTTACAGCCATTCATTTAATGACCATTTGAAGTTCCCACGGCACTGAAAAAAGTGACTTATGACATTTTTCATACTTATAACTGTTGCAGCATTTCCGTGTCAAACTTCAGATGCTTGGCATCTGGTTCATATTCATGACGGTCGCAGTGTCATGTGATCATCTTTTGCGACCTTCTGATAAGCAAAGTCAATGGAGAAGCCAGATTCACTTATCAACTGTGTTTCTAACAACTGCAGTGATTCATTTAACAACTGTGGCAAGGAAGATCCCCAAATGAAGCAAAATTATCTGACTTAGCAACAGAAATTTTGGGCTCCAACACTGCAGTCTAACCACTGAACCCCCAGGACTCCTCATCACTTCTCAGCCTTTTGGCTAAGATCAAGTGTAGTATCTGTTCTTATCAATTTAATTTTTTAGATTTCAGACTAAAGGGCAAAATACTTATTTTAATTAAGACATCCATTTTATTTCTTAAATCACCTAAATCACCAAAATACAGGGCCTGACCTCATCCACTTTGGGATGTGTCACTTGTACAAAGTGGAGTTTGCCTCTTGAGTGGGCAGAAGTTGTATACATATACTGTAGAACATATATAACAATTCTCTCTCTCTCTCTCTCTCTCTCTCTCTCTCTCTCTCTCTCTCTCTCTCTCTCTCCCTCTTTGCTGCTTTACCTATTATTCCCAAATGGCAACACACACAGTATAGTTGTATATTCATTGCTGCTTTTTAGAAGAGACTCTAAAGATTTTTCAGATATTGGAATTTAAGTCAATGATCATAATATTATTTTTCCATTGCGTATTGCAAACGTATATGAGATTTTGGAAATTTTATATACCTCTTTTGTAGTAATCGTTTGTGATGATGATTTTCAGTTGTATCCTGAGGAACTATGGAATTTTGCAGAAAACAAAAAATGGATTCCTCAGTTAGGAAATCAGTGAGTTATGGCATGCAAACTTTCCATGACTCATTGATTTACTTAATGAGAAAATAAATTTCTTCTGCATTAGAAACTTTCTTTGTACAGACACAATAGCAAGCTGGGAATTTTGTCCTAAAGCAGAATTGTGGGTAGACAGGCTTGTGGGTTCTATTTTACTTTTTCATTGGAATTCTGAGGTTTCTTAATTTCAACCAGAAGGCAAACAATGACTCAGTTGGGCACATAAGCTTTTTTAAAAAAAAAATGGGCAGAGAGCTTAAGCTTGCATTCAAATTCTTTTTTACACACACACTTTCTTGATTGTACCTGTTTGCTAGTGTTAAATCATGGAAAGCTTGAAATTTTTGTTGATTTGCTGCAGGCAAGTGCTTCACTGATCCATATGTACGATTTGCTGCTTTTGTTCTAGGCATATCCTGAGTCATTTTAAAGCAATAGCAAGACTTTGTGGGGACTTCTTAAATGAAAAGGACAATCCAATAATAAATCCTGCATTACTGCCTAATAATTACTTTGCACAAATCCTCTGATGTTGTAGGAACATTTTTTTTGTCTCAAACAGGAAACAACCCCTAGCAAGCAGGGAGTATTTGCTATGGGAAATGATATTTCATTTTCCTAGCTTGAACTGGACAGTTTTTAATTCATTAAATGGGGCTCAGTTTTGGTAGTCCAGACTGAACAGCAACACCTAATTAAAAGCTCAATTACAGAGTAAAGAAAGTGTTTTTGATAGATTCTCATCATGAAAAGGACCTAAAACTAATTATTTTTTTCTTTATGGAGTAGAAATGGTTTTATTTTGTGAATGAAACAAAAGTGTTAGGAAAAAGCCCTTCTTGATGAGCATCAAATGAACGCTGGTGGTTTTCTCTGTGTTGCTTATGTGGCTTTATAGTGTTTCTGTCTTTTATTCTTGTTTTCACAGTGCATTTTGTGTTGGAAACTACCAGAAGTCCATGTTTTATTTAAACATGATTAAAAAATCAAACTAAGGCATCTCTAGAAGGATTGATAAATTATGACTGGCCATTGGTTTTCTGGTGAACATTGTAAACCATAAGCTGCCCAGAGTCGCTTTGGATAGTGAGATTGGGTGGCATATAAATAAAAGAAATAGCTCTCCCAAGCACTTTAAAAAAAAAATTGTGAGATTGGAAAGCTTGGGTGATCAGAAGGTTGGGAATTCCCCATTGTTGACCTTTGACTCTGGAATAAATTGACTGTGGTTCTACAATTCATAAATTCCAAGAGACAGATGGATTTCTCAGGTGTGTTTCTCAGCAAACAACATCTGGGGAGTTATTGAGGCAGCATTTCTCAAACTGAGGCTCAGGATCTGCAGTGGGATTTCAGATGTTTCTAAGAAGGTTTCTCCTAAATTCTGCCAGACAAAATAACAGTGATGGGCAGATTAGAATAAAAATTCACCACAGAAAATCAGCTTTTTTTTTTTCAGGAATAATTGTTCTATGCTCTGGGTCCATTTGTATCCATTTCATGAAAGATTTTGATGATTTTATTTGTCCTTTCCAATGGGCATAAAGAGTAGAAAATCTGAGAAATCCTATATTGAAAGATTGACGACTGATCTTCACAACTTTCTAACCTTGGCGGGTATATTACTGTTTCCCTGAAAATAAACCCTAGCTTGATTTTGTGGGGTGGGCCTAATATAAGCCCTACTCCAAAAATAACCCCTAGTTTTGGGGCCAGGTGCATGCCTAAAAATCAAGCTAGGGTGGGGGAGTGGAGCTGCCCCATGTGCCCTGCACTTGCTTGCTGTTGCAGCCAAGCCTCCCATCAATCGACACCTGCCTCATCTTGCCAGCCCACTTCTTCTGTGGTGCCCCCTGGCCTGCATCTGATGGTGAAATGCAGGCTGGAGCTCCATTCTCAGCTGCAAAGGCATTTCCTTCAGCCGCAGAAGAAGTAGGGCGAGACAGTCGGTGCTGCTGCTGTGAGGTGAGACCATGGAAAAGATATGCCCTGCAAATAAGACCTGGTGCCTCTTTTGGAGACAAAAAAAAGAGACCGGGTCTTATTTTCGGGGAAACATGGTAGATTTCATTTGATTTACTTGATATGTTTACTTGACATGGAATCATCAGCTTAGAAATCTGCAGTGAATGGATTCAGATATAATCGTAATTTGAATTGATATTTGAATTGATATAGTGAGATCTGCACCCAATCTAAGCAGAAATAACCGTAACCTAGTCTATAATTTTTTATGTCTTCAATTTATATGCTGCCTATTTCACTAGGTCACTCTGGGTGTCTTGCATCATAAAGAACAAAAATAGGTTGCACTTTTTCCTGTACTCTGTGGTAGCAATACATGTACTGAGTCCAAAGAAATTTAAATGTTGAAGAAAGTGTGAAAACTTGTGTTTTGAAGACCTACTAGATTATAATATAAGCAGCCACTGACTTGATGGTAACACAATTTTTCAATAATTTCCTGTATATAGGAGATAACTTTGTTACAATACAAATAATTAGCAGGAAGCAATAGAACCAGCTGAGCTTGCAAATTATATTCTACATAATAAAGTGTACATAATAAAAGTATAACTAAAGTTTATGTAATAAACTTTTGTTGTTGAATGGGATTTACTTGTAAGCAAACATCAGAAGAGGAGCTATCAGTAGAAAAATGTGAAGTAGGAAATCTCAGTTTACAAAATGAAAATCACTCTTGGAAATACCTCAGTATTTAAAAAGATTTTTTTCCAAGACTGTTAAATCATCCATAACAGCTCTTCTCTCAAAGAGGGAAGAACTGTTATGGATGATTTAACATAAAACTCTTGTAATATAAGCTATTCGATACATTGTGAATAGTACCTGTCTTTGTTTGCAGCTTATACTTTATACACATACTAACTGCCAAGAACAAAACAAAGAGCTTTCTATTATGCACAGAGTATCTTTGGAAAATCCAGTCATTACCGATAACTTTGACTTATATACTGTTTCACAATGCTTTAGAGCCCTCTCTAAGCCAGGGCTTTTCAACTAGTGGTATGGGTACCACCTGTGGTACATTGGCACCTGGCAGGTGGTACGCAACCATCCTAGAAAAGTGGTAGCGGGGGAGGGGAATGAGCTGAACCGGTGGCAGCACCGCACAAGCCTGAGTGAGAGATGGCTGGAGCTGCAGGGCTGTCAGGGCTCAGCGGAAGCACCAGGATCAGCTGATCGATGCTTCTTCGCAGTGTCCCAGGGTCATGTGAAGTGACCAAAACCTGCTGCAACCACCCAGCAGACGGGGGAATAAAAACCAAACACCCCCCACCCCATCCCCACTGCCAATCCTCAACAGAAATGTTCACAACAATGAAAACCTCTGACAGGAGGAAGAGCGCCGCCAGGTGGGCAGGCAGGTGTCTTGATCGGCTATGGCTTGGGCACTTTTTTCAGTGCCATTGTAACTTCGTTGTAACTAAGTGAACTGTTTTAAGTCGAGGACTACCTGTACTTTATCACTTTTTTTCTTTTTTTTCTTTTTGGTCATCAAGTTTTTGACATCTTGCTAGGCGACTAGTGGTACTCGGATATTGCCATATCCTAAGTGGTACAATGGGTGAAAAGGTTGAAAAGCCCTGCTCTAAGCTGTTTAGAGTCAGCCTATTGCCCCCAACAATTTGGGTCCTCATTTTACCGACCTAGGTCCAACTGGACTGAAAAAAGTGACTTATTGCATTTTTCATACTTATAACTGTTGTGCTTGGGATAAACTTCAGATGCTTGGCATCTGGTTCATATTTATAATGGTCGCAAGACCCAGAGTCATGTGATGCGACCCTTCTGATAAGCAAAGTCAATAGAGAAGCCAGATTCACTTAGCAACAGAAATGTTGGGCTCCATTGTGGCAAGTTGAGAACCACCTAAGCAGAACTTCATTAATTCAATGCAAATGGATAGAGGAGTAATAGGGTTGTTGTTTTGAAAAATTAAAAAATCTGATTCTCAGGATCTTTTCAAATGATTTAATCGTAGGGCAACTGAATGGAGTTCCGGCACCTTTTTTGGATGGAACCTTGTAGGGTATAGGCAAGGACCTAAATAAAAACATTTATTGAGATTTCTTTAATTTAAAATGTCTACAAACTCTAGTCAAGCTAGCTAAGAAAATACTTTCCTAATTTCTTTTTCAGCAATATAATAGGTAATAAAAAGAATTAAACATATCTTCATATATAATCTTTTATTAAAACAACTGTAAATTTTATGTACAACAACGTATGTACAAACAAAAAGAAAAGAATGTACAAGAATTTAATTTAAGCTGCAGCCTAGCAGTCTGGCAGTTTGCCAAATCCTTTTTTCTTTCATGTTGTGTGGTGTAGTTGATAGAAGCCTCTTAATGCATTTTTTACACTTTTCACAATACTTATTCAGCACAGTGCAAATAATCCATACATTCACCTATCAACTTCAAAGCATATTTTCACTGGGGGAAAAAATGTAATGTAGCTATTGTCTAGATAAATCTAAAGTAACCAATGGAATGTGCTATAAATAAAATGTTGAAGAATTATAATATGGAACAAACAACTATCTAGTTTTCACAGTTTAACGTGTGCTAAAATAGGGTTCCAGACTAAAGGCCAGCATAAATTTGAAGAAAAAAAGATAACCAAGATATCAGGTTGAATCCTTACCCTCCCTCACCCTCAGGGCATCACTTGTCTTCAAGGGGGTAATTTTAAGCTTATACTCTGGATGAGCTTAAAATATATATGAATTTACCAACAGTGAAAAGCCATCTGCTTTTACTTTCTCCATGTTTAAAATTATTTATACTCTAATCCTACTAATAGATGAACAGAGTGAAAGAAGCAGCAAACAAGCCCTTAATTGGCTTATAAGGTAGTTAGGCACAAAAAGTAGAGTTTTATTACAAATATATTCCTAAACACACATACTGTACATAAATTGCTGGGACTTTTCCACTCTAAACTTGGAGAGTATCAATAACTGATCAATTTGTCAAGTCTGCAAATAGCATTCAAAACAAAGCTGTACAAGCCTAGTGATGAAAAGGTTTAAATGCCACAGGATATAGGGGGCACAAAGTGTCGAATATCCAACAAAGTGTATTCTGCGCTGGATTTTGAGTCGTGTGGAATTACTTCTGCAGAAAAAAAAGGAGAAATAAATGTTTAGAATATGGTTTCACTAGAAAACATAGTAGAGAATCTATCACAAGTTCAATGAAACTGCCAGAATCATATATGGGTGTGATGATCTTCTTCCCTCCCCCAACAGAGCTCAGTTAGATTAGAAGAGATGGATAGAGGTCTAAAACTGTAAGCATGGGTAGAAGATCTTAGCCTGTATAATCATAATTCCGATCAGCACTAATTCCATGAAATGCAATGCCATGTACCTCCCAGATTGGGAAATATGACAATAGACAATGCATGATTCTATAATGTTGGCCTAAAGAGATTAGTGAGTAGAACAATCAGAGTAAAGGGCCTATATAGTCCTCAACTTACAACGGCAATGAAAAAAAGTGAGTTATGATCAGTTCTCACACCTGTGACCATTGCAGCATTCCCCACAATCATGTGAGCATGCATTTATAATGGTTGCAGGTGTCCTGGGGTTCTGGAATTTGCTCATTTGCAAGCAAAATCATTGGGAGGGGGTAGCCAAATTTGGTTAATGATTACATGATTCACGTAACAAATTTAGTGATTCACCTAACATAGGTAATAATAAGGTCATAAAATGGGGCATGACTGACTAATTTTGGGCTCAGTTGTGGTTGTAAGCCGAAGACTATCTGTATGTGACAAAGGAGATTTGCTTTTCAATAATACTCTAATGAGATAAATCTATAAATTGAAGATAGAGGTGAAATGTTTATACCTAGAGGTGAAATGTTTATACCTAGCTTTGGTATGTCAAAGCCGGTATCTTGTTCTTGCAAAGTGAAGTCAAGGGAGAGATTCTGCATTGCAGCTTCACTTAAGTTGAACACTTTTCCTTCATTTAACAGGAACCCTCTTCCACCAACGCTGCTTTGGTGCCACTCAGAGCTGCTAAACATCTGCCAGAGAGAAAAAATATGAGATCAATAATCTGAACTGTTTTCTAGTTCAATTCAAAAACACTGTTAATTCCTTTCTAAGATGCAGGTTACAAAACAAAGATTGCAGCTGCATTCTTACATTACTGTGGATTCTTATGATTTAATGCGTTTCAGAAGCAACGAAAGACACTCTAAAAAGTATTCCTTCTTAACCAAGAGTTGCATGCCTGCCCACCCCTTTGAATACTGTCCTTAGACTTTATGTACTGTCCCAATGCCAAAATCAAAATTATTTACAATGCCAAAATTATTTACAATGCCAAAATTATTTAGAAAGAGAGAGAGTCTTACATCATACAGTGGAATATCCTCGTCTTCATCAGATATTGTGAGGTTATAAAAAGCCATCAGGGAAAGGAAGGGGAGAGAAAAGAAACATAACCAATGAATCTCAGTATTCAATTTACTATAACACATTTCTAGTCAGTGACAACATTAAAAGAAAGCATTTGATAATTTATTTATTATGCTCATGCAAGTAATGCCTCTGTCTTCAGCTCACACTGGCTTAATGTATAGAATTCTTTTACTGCAAAAGGTAGATTGTAATTAAGTATTTATAAGCCCTATATTTCAACAGGAGAGATTTAGGTATATATTTCTATTCTCTTAATAAAATTAATGAGATTTACATGGGCTTAACTTTCACTGGGTTAGGCCAGTAGTAAACTAAATTTATGAAACCTATTTCTAACCAAGAATGAATGCATCAGATAAGACTACACAGAAATCTTTTGACTTTTTAAAAAGAAAGTAGAGTAGACAGATAATCTAAACAGCCTTCCTTAATCTGAATTTCAGTTTCAAGGAGATGAATTATCTAAGGCATGTCAAACTCGCGACGTATTGCTGGTAATGGGGTGGGCGTGGTTTCGGTATGACACATCTGGCCCACGGGCCTGAGAGTTTGACATGCCTGATCTAAGGCATTATGGGAGTTAAACTCCAACCCATGTGGGAACTAACCTAAACCCTGCCTTTCTCTTGGTTTTGTTCCTCAATCCAATTATGATCAATCAGCTGTCCACTGGTTCCAAACAATTAAATACTAACCTTCAGAAGAAGAATAGCAGGGTGAAACCTGAAGTCTGTACATGTTGTCTGTGCTGTCAGGAGCCTGAATATCCAGTGGGTAATTCCTCCAGGCATCACTGTTTAATTCACACTGAAGACCTACAAAAAGTCCATTGAAAGTATGAGATTTATAATGCAAGAGAGGTTTTTTTCTCCCTAAGATTGTCCTACAATCTAAAGAAGCCATTTTGTTTCACACAAACAAAACGATTGACAGCCCCTCCCCCCCCCCAGGATGAACAAAACATGAGATGCTATGCCCAGACAAATAACTGATATTGCAGCCTTAAGCCAATGGTCACAACTTCACATAAAAGCTAACTCAACATCTGAGTTCCTACCACATACTCAGCCACAAACCCTAATCAACTCCATTTCAGCCAGTCACATAAATCCAACCTTTTCATTTTCTTTAGCTTTAAGAAGTTCTCCAATAGTTTGTAGGGAGTTTGTCAGTGTAGAATAAATAAATAAATAAAGAAAAATGTCTTAATTCTGAAGCATCCCTAAGAAGCCTAGCTTTTCTTTACTCAAGCAAGCTGAAAAATGGACTCAGCAGGCCCGGCTTTTCCTTGTGAGACCCACACAACTGATTAATATTGTTTCTTACCAAATGTGCTCCCCACTTCCATGTCCTCTGTTGCACAGCTGGGAAGCGCATAGCCACTGTGGTCATCAGGCAACTGAATGCTGTTTGTTGCTTCGACCGTCTCTTCTTCCTTAATATCGTCTGTGGACTGCAAAAGATGAAGCACCTCATTATGGCAAAATGTCAGCTGTATGTCTTTTAAAGCACCTGGAACCGGTTCCGTGGAGAGAGGTTTTTCCGCGGACCGGAGGGGGCATGAAAAAAGTGATCAAGAAACTAAAGATATGTCATCTGAGTCCCAAAATGCTTCTCTACAGGTAGTCCTTGACTTATGACCACAATTTAGCCCAAAATTTCCGTTGCTGAGCAACACAGTTGTTAAATGACTTTTGCCCCATTCTGTGACCTTTCTTGCTACAATTGTTCAGTGGATCACTGCACTTGTTAAGTTAGTAAGACGGTTGTTAAGTGAATCTGGTTTCCCCACTGACTTTGCTTTTTAGAAGGTCTCAAAAGGGGATTTGATCATATGATCCCAGGACACTGCAAACTGTCATAAATACATGCCAAGTGTCTGTATTTTGAAGAGCTACTGCAATCATTTTAGGTGTGAAAAATAGTCAAAAATCACTTTTTTTCAGCCCCTTTGGAACTTCAAAAGGTCACTAAATGAATGGTTGTAAGTCGAGAACTACAGGTATTTCCCTCAACTGGAATAATTTCTGCCAGCAGCCATCTTCTTGCATCTTCCACAACATATTGTCAGTAGGAAGGTTTTCAATGGATGCAGAGAGACAGGAAGTACCCTCTGTATCAGGGGTAGTCAACCTTGGCTCTTTTATGACTCATGGACTTCAACTCCCAGAATTCCTGAGTCAGCTGGCTCAGGAATTCTGGGAGTTGAAGTCCACGAGTCATAAAAGAGCCAAGGTTGACTACCCCTGCGTCTGTATGAAAGCTGGACAGCAGCATCTTCAGGGGAAGAGCAGGGTTCAAATCTACAAGATGGCAGGCACAATTTCTATCACAGTTGGGCCAGTCACCTTGCAGGTTTTGACTTCTGCCCTGCAAATACCCATGAATCTGTGCCCTTTTAATAATTCACATGCATGTTTTACGTAAGCTATTGAAGAAAATACATATGTTGTATGGATGGTTTTACATATTTTATTGTTTTTATGATAGGTTTTATGATTTTTATAGTTCTAGATATTATTGTTGTGGCCAATTGCCTAGAGTTTTGTTTTTGGATGGGCAGCCATATAAATCTTTTAAACACACACACACATACCTTTCTTGGGCTCTTGCTTTTTGGAGACCTTGACTTTTTTTCTGTTTGAAAAAACAAAACAAAAACACAGGCTTAGAATAAACACTTTTTAAAAGAGAGTGGGTGACAGACAATACAACTGCCACACAATTCGGGTGTTATCCATCTTATAATATTTTCTTCTCAAAGTTTGCAATAGTGTAATTTTCTTGGCCGCAAAGCCATAGCCATTCTTGGAAATTCTTTAAGACACAATCTATTTAATTCCACATCCTTTCCCCCCATCTAAGCAAATAAAAATGGATAGAAAAAATCCAAAAGCAGGACTTGAGGAAAATTACTTATTCATCCCATAATCTCCTAATGACTCATTTTCCCAGTGATTGGTATTGACAGCTGTCAATAATCAAGAAAGCAAAATGTAGCTATCCTCTGTAAATCTAATTTACAAATGAGCAGAACTGGTTCACCATCCATCACTCAAGTTGATCCAGGCAAAGTAACTTCAACTTCTAAGGGAAGCAATTAAATTGCTATTTTGCAAATGCAGATGATATGTGACAAATTGTATATTACAAGTATTGGAAATAATACACATCCTTCGTAAGTTTTGAGCAATACCTTTTTTCTCTAATTTTACTGTGGGTTTCAGCATCCTATAGACTCGAACAGCACCGGGTCCTCTGCTAATGCTTTGATCCTTCACTTCTTGAATGTCAGGCAAGGAATTCATGGCACAACGGAAATTTGCCTTCCATGTTTTTGGATCAGGGTCTACATCACCATCTTTGTATCTCCCTGTAAAAAGACAGATGGTGTAAATAAATCTAGGCATGCAGAAAAAAAAAAAAAGTAAAGGCCACATCCAGCTAATGGGATCCTAAATCTCATTACACTAAGATACTGAGAAGAACCCACTGTCACTTCGGTTTGCTTGATAATGATTTTTTCAGTCTGTACAGTTCACTGTAATTCATATATACAAACGTACTGTTGATACAAACCTTAGTTATTGAAGGTATTAACTGAAATCAGAAGTTAGACATCACAAAATGAGCCCACAGGTCCCAATCTATATATGACTATGTGACACATATGACTAACTATATCTAGCTATTCCATAAACAAGTTCTTATTTATTTATTGCTAGTGAATCATGGCTTGTGAAAGGATACAGAAATTAGGTCCAGATGGCCCTGACTCTGATGACTTTCTTGAAGGCCCTGAAGGCTTGGTTTCCCCCCCCCCCAGACATTGGGGCTGAAAACACTAATGAAGCCTGGCAAGTGTGTCTTTTCATTATGGTGTTGGATATTTTCAGTTTTATGTTATTGGAAAATGTTTTATGGTCCTCAACTAGATATTTAATTGGTTGTTGTGATTAAATACATACATTTGGAAAATATCAAACTCTTTCAATATATAACAAGAGCCAATTTTGGTAACCAAAAATCAAGGGGGGGGGAAGGTAGAAAAATACAGAAAGGTTCAAAAGGCAGTTGTACTATTATCACCATCACCTTTCTATAACAATATACATTAAGGGAGATTCAATAACACTTCACAATGAACAATTGACTGTTCATTGTAAAGAGAGGTTTTGTCAACATGCCAATGTAGTATTTAGTAGCAAAACCAGAAATCTACTACAGTACAGTACTATACATACATACAAAGAATGACCAGCCCATCATTATCTCCCAAGGTGATAAAACTTGTCCTATTTTTCACACATCAACCATTCATGCAGACTGGTGGCCAAAAGTCTTAGGAAGCTTGTAACTCTGACATGGAAATACTATACAACAGCACAATCTCATGAATAGGCAGGCCATAAGTCAGCAGCTAAACATATTATCAACAGTCTTTTTTTTTTGGGGGGGGGTCTTTCCAGTTGCTGTGACTAGTAAATGCTGGAGTTATACTTGCCTCAAAAACTATTTAGAGGAAGTGTTTTGGAATGTCAAGGAGCAAAGATCTGTTTAAAGAGGCTCATTCTTTGTCAGACTTCCATGCAAGCCTAAAAAATGTTGCATGTTTTAAGAAGGTACTGAGCTTGCTTGTTGGGGCATTCTGAAACATAAACTTTTAACAACATGCAACACCCTATTAGTATACTGACCACAGAACTCAAGGAAGGAACTAAAAACTCTTTCCCTAAAGAGGGAGGGCAAGGAAAAGGGAACCCTTTGGGCTAGCGTTTAATATGATTCCTTCCCCAAATATGGTAACTGTATGAGTCTCTAGAAAATCTCTAGAAATTTTTATCACCGGAACAAAACAGCACATACACAGTACATACCGGTATGAACGGCCCAGTTTTTGAACAGGCAGGCATCTTTTTCCAGTTCCCACCCATGCTTAGCGGCATGTTTCCAAGGAATCTGGAACTTTTTCTCTTTCTGCAATTGAAAAAAATACAGTCCTGAATAAGCATCACTGAATTGCGCAGAGAAAACAAAAAAAATCAAGAAAACGGTAGAAAGCTGAAAATGAAAAACAATCCCTGACCTGTGAATTAACCAAGTAGTAGACGAGCCTACATTTCTGATGATTTATTTTGTGTAGCATTTGTCTTGTCTATTGTATAGAGCCTCAAATGTAATAGCATAGCATTTCAGAACCAGGTGTTGTATAAAACAAAATAAACAAAGACATATTGATTTCTTTCCCTAGAGTTTACTAGAACAAATGTAAATATTCTGGACATAGCCTTAACCACAGAGAAATGGGCTTGTTAGCTGTGCCTGAACCTCTTACATATCTCAACTATTTGGAATTTTAAAAAGCTAGAAAAGCGTAGAGTTCAGACTGACAGTTAAAATTAATTTTAAACATAACATCAATATTTATTCAATTTTCATTCTCAATTTCTTTTCAATATTTTTGCTCCTTTCATATGGTATTTTTTTTCTATGATAGTTATAAGTGAGGAAAGTAGTCAACAAGCCTCACTACTTTCTTCACTATAGTGTTTCATTTTCTATAATAACCTTGTTTTAAACTTGAAGCAAGAAAAGTACACAAAGCTAAGCCTTTTGAAAGACAGGACATGAATAAAGTTTTCTATACCTTATCGAGCCAATGAAGCCCAGGAATTTTATTTGAATTAATCTGCAGTTCCAGCCAAGGTCTCATGCGCATCCTTGTTTGTGGCATTTTGGCTCTAAAAAAGAAAAAAAATCAGGAATTGTAAGCACAAGACAAAATTTCTAAACTTGTAGGAATATCATGGAGACCAGAATAGCTCATATTGTAACCCGTAAAATTGCTTATTGAAATCTATTTTTCTCTAATTTACCTATAAAGAAAGCAGTGTTTTTATTCATGCAACACCATACGTGCTTCACAGAATACAAGCTCCTAAGAAAAAGCTTAATAGTATCATCACATCGTGAGTATTACACTGTTTTATGTTGCTTTTACATGATACTGTAAAAAAGACAATCTGGTTAGTGGTCAAGATGCTGGCCTAGAAGTCAGGAAACTGAATTCTACTCCCGCCTTAGGCATGAAAGCCATCTGGTGACTTTGGGCCAGTCACTCTCTCAGTTCAACCCACCTCACAGGATTGTTGTGGGAAAATAGGAAGTAGGAATCTAGGTATGTTCACCTCGGGATTACATATAATTCGCACCATACAACCTTGGAATGGTTGGTGCCTTGAGGGCATTCTCTCTGTCTTTTAATTTATCTTTTATTTTGATTTTATTTGTTTCTCATTCTATGTTAATTCTATTTTAATTGAGTCTTTTCATATGGTTTTATGATTTTTAATCTGTAAACTGCCCAGAGTCAGTTAGATGGTAAGATGGGATCTAAATATAAATATAATAATAATAATAATAATAATAATAATAATAATAATAATAATAATAATAAATAATAAATAATAATAATAATAATAATAATAATAATAATAATAATAATAATAATAATAATAATAATAATAATATAATATCTATCCCAGGTTCTTAATACTTTTGATATAGTACAGTTCTTTTCTTGAAGCATCACTTCTTAAGGATGCTACAAATTTAACTGACTATTGGTAGCTACAGCCATTAATCAGTTATAAAATGTTTACAGCTTGGATTTCCAAACAACTTTAGCAAATCTTTTACAAATGAGATTTTTTTTTTCCATCCTGGATGCATTGGCACAGCTTTTTAGGGTACAATATATTGCACAGAATCTGATAATCAAATACCCAGACCAGACCTCATATATATACATAGGAAGAACGCAGGCACACAATTCCTTCTAGGACAGTGGTTCTCAACCTTTTTAATGCCACAACCCCAACCGGTCGTAAGTCGAGGACTAAACCGGTCGTAAGTCAAGGACTACCCAACTGGTCGTAAGTCGAGGACTTTCCCTGCCCGGGAGCGCCATGCATGCGTGGTTCTGCCCCCTGTGCTGGCCGAGGCGTAGCTGGCAAGCAGCAGAGATGACCACCAGCTGGCCCAACCCAAGGGAGGGAAGGCACCCGCTGGAAAAGGGGAAAAAAATGGCAGACAGCCTTGCTTGGCGACCCCCATGAAATGGTCGATCGACCCCAAATGGGGTCCCGACCCACAGGTTGAGAACCACTGCTCTAGGAACTGTTGCCCAGTCATCCAGTGAGTCTCCCCAGCTCTAATCCAACTCCTTAAACTATCCTGGTTTTGGGAGGGAGGGGGCTGCAGGGTGATTGCACTGTCTGCATATATAGGTGTCCACAGGAGTTTTCTGCTTTTGTCAGAATGACAAAAATGTACCTGAAGTTCCACTTTTTTTCCCATGATGCTCATCTATAAAAGAGGTATGGTTTGGATCACCACACCTCAGTGGGCTTTCATCCAGTGGTGGGATTCAAATATGTGAACAACAGGTTCACTGTGTGGGTGCCAGAAGTCCATTCTGGGCCCGGTTCTGCCGAAGTGGTGCAACTGGCTGAATCCCACCACTGCTTTCATCACATTGCCCCCTCCTGCTTCCCAATGCAGCTGAATCCATTAATTCTGTTTGGACAACTCTTTTTAAGTTTAATGATATTTCTAGCTAGTGAACTTTGCGTGGTAGTAAGAGTCAGGACTGAAAATGGCCCTTACTTCTTAGGGGAAATTTTATAAACACAGCATGAGATCCTGCACTAGGAATGTTATCAAGGCTTGATGATTTCCTGTTTGCAAGGTTTGGATTGGGGCCAGGTAGTTTCAGAACTGTATAAACTCATTCAGTGGAACACACAATTAGTTCAACTTTAATAAAAAGAACCTCATCTTTATTGTTTAAATCCTTAACAAGAGCATTTATGAAGAAAAAGGTCAAGAATATCTACTGCTTTCTAGAGTTTTTCAACCAGCCTTTTGAATCTTCTATGTTCTAACTAATACTAGGGATATAGCATGGACTTACAAATCTCCCTACCCCAAGCCAATTCAAGCTTGTAATTCAGCTCTTGGCTGGTGTCCGATTCCTTGTTGCAAAGCATATTCCTCCCTGTAACATTGCTCTCCCAAGGCTCTTGTACAAAGGGTATTTCCAAAGGGTGAATGAAGCAAAGGCATTCGGCACTTTCACGCACTTGTTGCAGAAGCAAAACTATCCGCTCCATGCATTTGCTCTGTCTAGGAAGTTTAAGGCGGACACTTGCAAAGCATGTATTTACTTCCAGGGAAAAACTTCTATGCTGAATTCAATGGGGGGTTATCAGTAAAGCATGATCTTGGTCTGTTGTTTCCGTTTCTGCTGATTCTGCTGTTCCACTACAGTTTGTCTCACATGTTGCAAGGGATTCAAGAATACAACTTAATGGATATCTCTATTCCTTTATCTAGTCTTTTCCAAAATCCTTTCCAAGATTCTGATTTATAATAATAATAATAATAAAGTTGGAAGGGACCTTGGAGGTCATCGAGTCCAACCCCCTGCCCAGGCAGGAACCCTACACCATTTCAGACAAACGGCTGTCCAGTCTCTTCTTAAAAACTTCCAGTGTTGGAGCATTCCTTTTTCTGTTGCAACTTCTGGATAGCACTCAAGGGATACAGAGCTAACAATTGGCCTGCCCCTCCTCACCCCACTCCCCCTTCTTTCTCTTCTCTCTCTCCAAGCTCTACTTCCTGGTCCAAACAACAAAAGAAGCAACACCACCCATTTACTGTAAATCACGGGTCACAACATTCTGTGTGGCAAAACGCGGATAGAAACAGGGTGGACCCAAGCCACTAGCTTTTTTTTTTTTTTTTTTTTGGGCAACTTTGCAAATCAAACTATTACTGTTGCAATTTAAAAACAAAACACAACACGTCCGCCTCTCTCACTTCGCCAGAGGTCCCTTACCGAGTAACTGGAGCGCTGACTGCACCTTGCGTTAAATTCTACTGAAGCCGCTGTGCGCGCTCGCTTCTGCAAACACCGCAGGGGCCCCTCGCTCGCTTCCCCCTGACTCCTCGGTCACAAGCGGTAGGGATACATTTTATTTATTTCTTTATAACCCGCCTTTTATTATTTTTTTTATAAAGAACTTCAAGGCGACGAATACTCCTTCCTCCACCTATTTTCTCCAGAACCACCACCCCTGTGAGGTAGGTTGGGCTGAGACAGACGGACTGGCTCAAACTCACCCAGCCAACACTCTTGCCTATGATGGCGGGACTAGAAGTCACCGCACCCACCCACCCACCCCGTGTACTTTGAGAACATTTCCATCCTTTAAGGAGGAAGGTGGAGGAAGGCGCTTTGCAACGAGGTAATCTCTCGGCCCCCGGAGTAGGTCACAACTGGCCAGGAAGTTTTTAAAGAAATCCTTACTGCAAACGGCTAACCGCTTCGGATGTCTCCACACGACATTTCTCCCCGTCTAAAACGGGGGTTAATGGGGGAAGCGGACCTGCACTTCATCGCAGCGCTAAAAGAATTATAATCAGCAAATAAACCCCGGCGAATCTACTTGAACCTCCGATCCTAGCCTCGGTGCGCTTCAGAGCGCTTCTGCCACCCCACCGCCTCATCCCTGCGAGACCACGCAGCTGCTCCGGCGGATGAAAGTTATGCAGGTGAGGGTGCCCAGTGGGACTTGCACAGAACTGCACCGCGCCCGGCTCGGTTTAGGCGCGATGCCGCCAGCAGCTGACCCGCGGACCCACCTTGCAGAACTTGGTGTAGGCTCACACACTTCGACAGCACCCGAGCGACCGACTGCGTCTTCCCGCGCAGGCTCCAGCTCTGCTCAGTCTGAGAGACTCCCGGCTTCTGCAGGCGGCTGTCCAGGAGGCGCCTGTATTATTCTACAGGTCACCGGGAATCCCCCCCCCGGCGGGCACACGAGCGCGGCCGGTTTAGCCAATCAGCGCTCCGGAAGCCCTGCGCCGCGGCCAATCAGCGCTTCGAGGCAGGCGGCTGTTGAGCGGAGCCTGATTTCTGAGAAATCAGGCAATTGAAAACCAGCGGCGGGAGGGGAAGTCCGAGTTCTCTTCCCCGCCCCTTTCTCAAACTTTGGCGGCCTGTTGGTTACATTGCACGAAGGAAGAAGAGGAAGAAAACACGGGTTCTTATTTTGGAACGCGAAAGCCGGAGCACGTGGATCGTTCTCAGGGCTCCGCAAATCTTCTCCTGCCAGCCCGACGCCCACGCGCACGTAACCTTCCGAACGGCAGCCCCTGCCTGTGTTGGAATGGCCTGAAATCCGGCCTGCCTTGAAAACGAGGGGTTGAATCTTGCTCAAATGGGGTGTGTGTGTGTGTGTGTGACCTCCTTTAACTGTTAACGTTAATTATTTTCGAGCTGCGGGTCTGAGCCCACCCCCTCAGCCCCTCCGGGATCGTGAAGCCAGTTGGAGAGGATCACAGTTGTGCTTTAATTAAAAACCACAAGGCACCCATAATGTTTGGAACATACAGGTTTTCGGGGTCAAAGTCCACCCAAGTGTTTGAGATATCCTATAATTTATAGCTTCAAAACTATGGAAACAAAACTGGCGTATTTATTTACTCCCCAACCTTGAACCTAAACGAAGTTGCTTTATTTGAGGAGGACCTCATAAATTAATTTTTCATTTAATGGAGCGCCAGGATAATTGCCCAATGCCAGAGCTAGGTCAGCCTGGGATGCAGCTGAAACATCTGAGGCTGTCTTAAGAATGCTCCATGCTTCCATCCCAAAACCAGCCCTCTCCAGATGTGCCAGACTACAAAACCCATAATCTCTACTCGGGATCTCATGTGCTGCACCCCAAGCAGAAAAGCGCCAGTTTGGGGGAAAATTGCCGTTCCAGTATGTAGAAGAATATGCATGGGTTCTCGTCTCAATATGCTCTCTTGGGAAAAGGTTGCCATATACAGAAAACAAAGAAGCCCCTCCCCAAATATAATAACCCTTTTCCTAAACGTGGACAAAGTTCTCTTTAGGGTCATGTCAGCTTGGCTCAGAAGTCGATTGCCATTGCTGGAAGCAGCCTTTCCCACTTGCTGGTTGCCTTTAAGCAGAGGCTGGAATACTCTCCAAAGCCGGTGATACTTTTATCTGGATTCCTGCATAAATCAAGGACTGGACTCAACCTAAAGAACCCCTTGCCGGTGGCCTTCCGGGTGCGCTTCAAGGTGCTGACTATCATCTTTAAGGCGCTCCATGGCAGCGGACCGGGATACCTTCGAGACCGCCTTCTGCCACAGATTACCTCCCATCGGCCTGTACGCTCCCACAGGGTGGGTCTCCTCAGGGTGCCGTCGGCCAGACAGTGCCGGCTGGCGACCCCAAGGGGGAGGGCCTTNTCCAACAAGCGGGACTGGCCTAGGGCAAGTTTTAGAGGGGTTTTAATCATATTTTAATTAGACTAAATTTAAATATTTCTTCTTAATTAATTTTAATTCTGTAATTGTTATTTATGTTTTTTAAATTGATTGTCAGCCGCCCTGAGTCCGCAAGGAGAAGGGCGGGATATAAATTTAATAAATAAATAAATAAATAAAAATGATATAAGTTTATTTCTCCAAGGGTATGGCGCTTGCTTAGCTTTGGCTCAGGGGTGCTCTTCGTAGAGCATTGTATGGAGGCTCAGTAGGGTTCAGTGGAATGGGGAGGATATGGGCTATAACAGTGATAGCGAACCTTTTAGAGGCCGAGTGCCGAAACTGCAACCCAAAACCCACTTGTTTATCACCGGGTGCCAGGTGGGCGTGGCTGTGGTGGTCATGGCAGACTGGGTGGATGTGGCCAAAGTGGGCGTGATCTCCTCGATGTTGCTCGTGTGGAGGGATGCCTGTGGGGGCCGGGCAGGGTTGGGGGAGATCCAGGGGGTCTCTGGCAGGTGGGGCGGTGGGCAGGAGGCTCGTCCTGCAGGGTGAGGCGAGGCAAGGCAGGGGTGCCATTGTCACAGGGCAAGGTGAAGCAGGGGCCGGCTGCTGCCTGACACCATTGACCCCTGCACACAGAGACCAGCGAGCACATGGGTGCTGGGATGCATCCGGCCATGTGGGATCTCGGCGAGTTAGCGGGTGGCTGGTTGAAGAGGGACAGTTGCCATCTCCGGGGCATGGCGCACGTGCCCACAGAGAGGGCTCTGAGTGCCGCCTATGGCATGCGTGCCATAGGTTCACCACCACTGGGCTATAAGCAGGCAGCGTTGGCAAGGAGGAAAAGGAAAAACACAAGGTTAAAAAAACTGGGGAGTAAAAGTATAGTTAGCACAGTGGGAGGAGAGAGAACCAGGCTAGGAGGATCCAGTTCTCCAATCAAAACCTGCAAGATCCAATCAGTCCATAAGGTTTCCCTACCAAGTTCTAAGAAGGAATCTTACAGAGAATGCCACACCACACACACACACACACATCACCCTTCCTAATCCAGTGCTCCTTCTGATGAAGACTTTATGGTTCAGTCCAAGCTGGGAATAAACAACATGGCGACTGCTTTAGAAAGAAGGTTGCAGTTTATTGAAGACAGGAAGATGGCTCTGGAAGAAAAGAGAGCCCACATGTAGTAGGGAGTGGGTTTTATACCCTCTTGGGCTTGTGTTTGGAGTTGTTTTCTGTTCCTGTTTGAGGCTTTGTATTTCCTGTGTCATGCACTTTGACCTGAATCTGAGTGTGCCCTTTTGGCATCTGTGGGTTAATGTCCTGTCTTAGAGTTTGGGTGGGGTATGTAGATTTTAGGAGTCTTTGTCTTCCTAAGCTTCTAGCTCAGCGGTTCTCAACCTATGGGTCGCGACCCCATTTGGGGTCGATCGACCATTTCACGGGGTCACCAAGCAAGGCTGTCTGCCATTTTTTTCCCTTTTCCAGCAGGTGCCTTACCTCCCTTGGGCTGGGCCAGCTGGTGGTCGGCCTGCTCCATCTCTGCCGCTTGCCAGCTACGCCTCGGCCGGCGCAGGGGGCGGAACCACGCATGCACGGCGCTCCCTGGCAGGGAAAGTGCTCGACTTACGACTGGTTGGGTAGTCCTCGACTTACGACCGGTTTAGTCCTCGACTTACGACCGGTTTAGTCCTCGACTTACGACCGGTTGGGGGTCGCGGCATTAAAAAGGTTGAGAACCACTGTTCTAGCTGGAGGGCTACAACCTTCCTGAATGGATTATTTACATCTGCATTTCTACAGAGCTGGTTTCTGCTTGGGGGAGGGAGACTTGGGGCTATTAAGAAAAACTGGCATGCTTTTCTGCCTCTTTAAGATCCTTTGAAGAAATATAATATTCTGCCCTTTTAATATTTCCTTCTTTGGGGGGGGGCTGACTTCCCACACTTCCAAACTTCTGGGACTCTGTTGGGATCCTGACCATCTCAGTGGGCTCAGAGGATGGCAAGTTGGGGCAGGCATATGTATCTGAACATCCAGTGCTCCATTATACTTTCCCCAGGATGCCCTAAATATGAACTTGGAGTGAATTCAGATGATATTGGGGAAGCTGGTTGATCCCATCTCCATTTCATGTTGGAGTCATATGCATAAAAATAAATATAAGCAAAATATCATAAGAAATATGGGGTATTATGTTGAAGTCTCAAGGTTAAGGAATGGTGGCAAAATATATCTAGCCACAGCAACTTTCAAAGATACTGGACTATGGACTACACATTACTCACATTACACATTACTTACATAGTGAGTTCCCTTTCCAGGAAATCACTTGATTGTCATGATAGAAAAGATAGGTGAAAGCAAATGGATTTAGTACAATCCTTGTTACTGTCTAATTCAGACATATCAAACTCGCGATGTCACGTGACGTCGCGCAACGTATCGGAGCTTTTCCACCATTGCCAGCAATGGGTGGGCATGGTTTCCCGGTGAGGCGTTTGGCCTGCGGGCCGGCAGTTTGACACCCCTGGTCTAATTGATGCAATTATTATGGCATCCTTTCATCTTTAATACACACCTGTCAAGTAAAGCTGGGAATATGAATTTATAACTTACTGGATTCCCAGTGTGTATGTAATCTGACTGAAGAGGAAGTACAAATTTAAAGCATATATAATAAAATATTACACATTCAGGCCTTGCCTAGAAGCAGTAAGACCTTATTTTAATAACTATACAGTTTGATTATTTTAGCCATGTTTTTTAAAATTCATTTGCAGCCACAGTTCTACTGCCTAAACCCAGAAGATTCATATAGGGGCAAGATGAACTGTGTTCTTCCACACATGTTCTTTGGCTGGTTCATCACAAATAAATACCTTCTCTTTTTTCACTTTCTTGTAGAGTAGGGGTGGGGAGAATTAGGAACACATCCTGTCTTTCATTCATTCCTCATCTGCTGTCTGCTGTCTGAATCCTTGTAAATGTATGTCTCTAGCAGGTATTATTCCTTCGTATGATTTGGTATTAAATTCAGGCAAACCTACTGACAATTTTCAGGGCCTTAAGCCTTGGCTATCTGCCCTGGCTTTTAACTAGGCTGATCCAAGACTCTTCTAAGCAGTGTGTATGCATATTTTCATTGCTACTGCCTTTTGTTATCTTTTTGTCCCCTTGTCTTTTATGATTTTATTACTATTTCCTTCTGTGTTTTTTACTTCGTGAACCACCCAGAGTGGCTAGGCGTTGGGCAATATCCATATGAAAGAAAGAAAAAAAGAAAGAAAGAAAGAGAAAAAGAAGGAAGGAAGGAAGGAAGGAAGGAAGGAAGGAAGGGAGGGAGAGAAAGAAAGAAAGAAAGAAAGAAAGAAAGAAAGAAAGAAAGAAAGAAAGAAAGAAAGAAAGAAAGAGAAAGAAAGAAAAAGAAAGAAAGAAAGAAAGAAAGAAAGAAAGGGCTTGTCCAGAAGAAGGACTAAAACCTATATTGGATTATCAAATTTCTCAGCTGCCCTATGTATTTAATTTTTCTTTTTTGTACTGTTCCTGTAAATTGGTTTTTAGTTGATTTCATGATTGTTCACCACCCAGAACCACTTGCTTGAGATGGGCAGCCATACCAGTTGAAGAAATAAATAAAAATAAAGGTCACATGGCACAAACCACAGCACTATCAAAATGACGGCCGAGGCATCCTGAAAAGGAGGTCAAAAAGTAATAGTTTCATCAAGTCAGCTCTGTTAAGGTTGCATATCGCCTGATTAACTGTAACCTGACATCTCACTTGTGGCCCATCGGAAGGAAGTTAGTCTCATTCTAGCTTTGCTTTATTTGCATTTTTTCTTTTGAAGCATCATGGCCTGCCTTTGAGCACAATGGATTGGTGGCTTTGCACTTGACAGAAGATAGCATAGAAGCTAGCTCTTTTTTTGTGGCTGTTGAGAAATAGGTTTCTGTGCATCACAGTTTATTTCCTTATTTGCAGGACTTATATCATTCAATGACTCTGGGAAGCTCACAACAATCCCTAAAAAATTGAATAAAAACAAAAGTATCCTTCTCCCCAGACAGGTACTATATTACAATGGTGTGAATGCTGTTATATTGTTATTATCAACATTACTGTAAGGATATGTTTACTTTATTTACTTGTCTATTATCACTACTAATCATTTCTATTGTGAAAGCAGCTGAACTCAGTTCAAAGAAGACTTCGCTCTTGTTTCAGATTATTCCTATACCTGGATTAGAAAGCACTACCACTAAAGTTTACTTAAAAGGGCAGGTTAGTTGTAAAGAGGTTCTGCATCAAAAGTGTATATAGTGTGGGCACTTCTGTAGAGCCATATTTACAGTGCTGCCATTCATTTCATAAGTGGAGGCAGAAATGCAGAGCCATATTTTTTCCTTCACATGAATATTAGATTTTTATCCCGCGTTGATTACTTTACAAGTAAGTCAAGGCAGCAAATACATTTAATACTCCTTCCTTCTCCTATTTTTCCCCACAACAACCTTGTGAGGTATGTTGGGCTGAGAGAGAGTGACTGCCTCAAAGTCACCCAACCGGCTTTCATGGTTAAGGTGGGGCCAGTGCTTTTTTTCTAAAAAAAAAAAAAAACTCACACACATCATACAACCCGCCTTGCCTACCCTACAAGGTTTCATCCAAAAAAGGTGCTGGAACTCCGTTCTGGGCGTTCTATGAGAAAAAAAGCCCTGGGTGGGACTAGAACTCACGATTTCCCGGTTTGTGGATATTCTAATCTAACTCTCAGGTTTCTGTTTTGAAGCATTGAAAACAATTTCTTTGTGATATCTCCCAAAACACACACAGATACAAATACACACATACCACACATACACACAGAGACACGTGGGAGAAGGAGGAAGGGAGTAATTAGATGTCTGTGGGGGTGACGGGAAGAGAGAGTTGTCATTTGGGCTAAAACGTCCATTTTCTTAAAAACATTAAACATGAATAATATAAATTACAATATGGAAAATATTTGGAAGTCAATTTTAGATGAAGATACAATTATTTGCATGTTGTTTGGATTTTCTACCTCAGGGATAAACTATTCTGGATCCTCTGAAAGCAGATTCCTAGTTTGGCAACCACAGAAAGTGATTGTTTGCAGTTTCACTATTTTCAGAAAGATGAATGATTGAGGGTAAAGGCTCCTTCTCCGAGCGTGTAGTTTGGTTTCTGAACATTTCATTACCAGGCTAGGTAACATCTTCAGCAGAAGTCAGTATCAGTTTTCTTCTGTTTATAAGGGCTTCAGGTGTGGGTGTGTCAAGTGAAGGACTGTGATGAACTGTTCACAATGATAAAAAAAATCAGTGTGTCTGTGAAGAGTTCTAGAAGGGTCACTTTACATGGGGTGAGTGATCAACCAGTGGCAAATGCAGTTCAGTTGAAGGAAGTACAAATTTGAGCCAGTTATGCAGTATAAAAATTAAAATCCCTCAATCCTAACTTTACATTACATGGGATACGGGCTTTCTCTCACCAGGAAAAAGACAAAAGTCCATGCTGGGGATTTTTTAGCAAAGACAATAAAAATGAATAATGCCAACATTGCAACGCCCTTACACAAGTCTATGCTATGTCCACATTTTACATTCCATGCCTGGCTTAGGCATTTTTAAAATAAAGATTGGATTAATCTTTACCAAATTCAAAACAATATTCCCAATGTAAAAAATGGTATGTTTCACCTGATTTGCATGACCAGATCCTGAGTGAGGGTGGCTTATTAATTACTGCATCGATTCTCTAAAAATACCCAGGGCTGAAACTTGGAATACTGCTTCCAGTTTTGGTCACCATGATGTAAAAAAGATGTTGAGACTCTACAAAGAGTACAGAGAAGAGCAACAAAGATGATTAGGGGACGGGAGGCTAAAACATATAAGGAATGGTTGCTGGAATTGGGTATGTCTAGTTTAATGAAGAGAAGGACGAGGGGGGACATGATAGCAGTGTTCCAATATCTCAGGGGCTGCCACAAAGAAGAGGGAGTCAAGCTATTTTCCAAAGCGCCTGAAGGCAGGACAAGGAGCAACGGGTGAAAGCTAACCAAAGAGAGAAGCAACCTAGAACTAAGGAGAAACTTCCTGACAGTGAGAACAATTAACCAGTGGAACAACCTGCCTCCAGAAGCGGTGAATGCGCCAACACTGGAAGTTTTTAAGAAGAAACTGGACAGCCATTTGTCCGAAATGGTATAGGGTTTCCTGCCTGAGCAGGGGGTTGGACTAGATGACCTCCAAGGTCACTTCCAACTTTATCATCATTATCATAACTCAAAGGTGCTTTTTCAAAAGGCAACTAGACTGTTTTTTCCTTAAGTGAGAAGAACAAAATGTTTCATTTCTTATCCAAGAAGCTCCATAAGTTGTGATGGGGTGGGGGGAGGGATGGAGAATAGGTACTGACAGTTGAGACTGGGCGGGGGTGGTGGAAGGATAGGTTCTGGTCGGATTTTTTTTAGGGGGGAGGGAGATGGAAGGATTATATTTCTTTGCAGTCATCTGGTCAGTTAGCACTCTCTGTGGGAGCTCTTGAGGCCACTTGGGGGAGGGGGTTATCTTTGCTTTCGGGATGCAATTGATTGTGGATGTTCCTAGGGTTGAATATCAGGGTGAGGATTCTTGGTAGCTGGGGGAGTTAATAAATCTTCAAATGTCTTTTGAATGTGAACATATCCCAAATCTACCATTAAATTACACGTTTTGCCTTACATCACATACTGACAATAGTAGATGCTCATGCCAAAAGCAATAGGAGAACAGTTTGCCTGTAATTGTTCTTCTATCACTTTGACCTGTCATTGCCTAGTGACATCCAGCTTAGAGGAGTTAAGCTTCCACCAGGCCAAACAACTAAATAAACAATATTACTTTATTAATTAATTATATTATTTATTTACAATAAAACTTTGGCTTTGATTCTCAGACACCAGTGGTACTGGCAAGCCCTTCCTGCTTTGGGGCACAGACATAAAAACCTGGGCTTGACCCAGGCTTGCATCACAGTGCTGCAATCCTATTTGCATTATCCTGTCATCCTTTATTCCACCATCACCCCGCCCATCTCTCACAGATGCTGCTATCAGTAGTCTAGCTTCTAATCTCAGAGCTGTGCTTAGGAACAAAATTTTTAAAAAAGCTAATTTTACTTTTTCAAGGGTCTAAAGTTACAATAAAAGTGCAGTTGCATCTCATATACACGTTGTATCCTGAATTTCAGCACAAATAATTTGAAGATGGCCTGATTAAAATTATCCCGTACATCCAATGAAATTTCAGATTGTTATAAAATTGTTTTATAGCTTGGAAGAAGTGTAATTGGCATATATATAGTTTTCCTGTCAAGAAGAACAATGTCTAGAAATTTGAAACATTTTACCTGATCTATGTTGTTGTGGTTATCTATATACCAGTTCAGAATCTTGGAAGTGTTGGAAAATATTTTTTCTTTCTTTCTTTCTTTCTTTCTTTCTTTCTTTCTTTCTTTCTTTCTTTCTTTCTTTCTTTCTTTCTTCCTTCCTTCCTTCCTTCCTTCCTTCCCTCCTTCCCTCCCTCCCTCTTTCTTTCTTTCTTCCTTCCTTCCCTCCCTCCCTCCCTCCCTCCTTCTTTCTTTCTTTCTTTCTTTCTTTCTTTCTTTCTTTCTTTCTTTCTTTCTTTCTTTCTTTCTTTCTTTCTTTCTTTCTTTCTTTCTTTCCAGCATGGGCAATGATAGCCATGATTCAGTATTTCTATGTAACATCTCTGCTTTACAAGTTGCACCGGTTGCCAGTTTGCTTTTGGGTGCAATTCAAGATACTGATCAGTACCTATAAAGGCCTACATGGCGTAGGGCAGGGGTCTTCAAACTTAGCCCTTTTATGATTTGTGGACTTCAACTCCCAGAATTCCTCAGCCAGCAAAGTCATAAAAGGGCCAAGTTTGAAGACCCCTGGTGTAGGACCTGGTTATTTGAGGGACTGTCTATTGTACCTGTCGGATTAATCTGATCTGGCAGGGCTGGTGCTCTCCCAGTTCCTTCAATTAAACATTGTCGCCTGTTGCGACCCTAGAAGTGTGCCTTCTTTGTAGCAGCACTTGGCCTGTAGAATGAGTTTCTCCCTAAGATTTGAAGGGCCTGCCTACTGGTATTTGAAAGGGCCCAGAAGCCCTGGCTCTGTGCCCAGGCACAGCAACCACGATTGAACTCCCCCCCCCACCCCTATTCTTCTATTTTTCTTTGTTCCCATTTGGGTTTGTTATCTCTGCCACTTTTGTTTTTTGTTTTGTGATATTTTAATAAATAAATAAACTGCCAGCTCATCTTTGCAATGTCAGACAAGGATCTAAAGGACTCCCCTAAAACTAAAAAAAACAACTAACAAGATCTAAAAAGATCGTCAGTGTAAAGCAAAATAGTTAATGTATTCATATATTTCATACCATGATACTCTAACCCCTGCATATGAATAAAATATTACATATTACATGATTTATAATATATTGTGTATTATAATATTATATAAAATATATGATATATAACTATTAAATAAAAATAAAGATTAAAAGGATATCTTGTTTTTCCCCATTTCCTATAATGATTGGATGTGGAGAACTGTCTGACAAGACTACATCGTACTTGAAGTCTTGGGTTGTCATAAAATTTACCTAACAGTAGCAATGGCTGTTTAAGAATAGTAGAGTTCTTAACCTTTTTCTGTAATAGAATTTTGGTATCAAATTAAAGGTTTCCCTAAAATCCACACATGTTGCAAATGGTTGAAAATATATGCTGCAGATAAAACTTTTGGCCAGAAGCTGCAATACCAGTATAGTGAAGTTCCTGCTCTAAATCCAGCTTCTTCATCTTCAGGTATGTATTATTGGTCAAGCCAATCACAAAGCTTCCAAAGCAAATGATTTGATGACATAAAATCCCACTCTGCATGGAGAAAATAGAATTCTCCCTCTTCCAGTCCAATGAAATTTTGTCTCTTTGTTGAAAATCATGCAGATAGCAATTCAAGGATGCTAATTTATGACAAGCAAATTAATTGCAAGGTATAGAGACATTTAAGCAGATAGGATCCAGATGTTAAACATGCCGTTAAACCAGCTTCCTAAAATGGAGTAGCAATGGCCCTGCTGTCTAGAGATATATTTGGAGAATAATGTTATCAGAACTTTAATGAATTAATTATTCACATGCTCTGTGTAGGTTTCTGATATGCAGGACTTAAGCACCATAATTTCTCCCTCCCTTCTTTTCTATGAAGAATGCTTAGAAAAGTTTGTACACCATTCGGTGTACTTCAAGTTGGCCTAACGAAGGTGTTGGGGTATCTCCTTTTTCTTGATGATCAATAACATCATTACTTCTTTTGTGTGTGTGTATATGATTCCAGAAACAAGTGTTTCTCAACCTTGACAATTTTAAGGCATGTGGACTTCAACTCCCAGAATTCCACAGCCAGCATTGCTGGCTGTGGAATTCTGGGAGTTGAAGTCCACATGCCTTAAAATTGTCAAGGTTGAGAAACACTGTGCTAGAGAGAAGCTGAAGCAGCAATGAGGAATGTGTTCTGAACAGGCATCCCTTCTCACTGCTGTGTAGATCTGTTTCCTGCCAAAAATCTTGCAAGGGTAAGATATGGGCCATGAGAATACAAACGTCTGCCTATAAATGACTCAGCATAACAAATATCCTACAGCTCCAGCTATGAGAAGCAGTGTTATTTATGTGTCTCCCGCCCTGCTCCCTCCCTCTCTCCCTCCCTCCCTCGCCCCAGTCAGCTCAAAGCTGTTTCCATTTCTTATAAACAGCACTGCTAAGAGGAAGCAATGAGGAAAGAGCTTTATTTCAGCATTGTGAGATAAATTATGTGAACTCTGGGGAAGGTTTGCTTACCTGGCATGAAATGATCTTGATGGCTGCTAGAGAGACTCGGATGAAGTCAGTCTGGTCCAAAAATGAGCCTCCGAGGCTTTCTTGGACTCTCTCTTTCCTAAATGAGGGGCTGATTCTCATGTTGATTGTTAATTATATCCATTCCCTTTGTTTTGAAAGGAGTAAATTAAAATGCCCCTTTGTGACTGACATTTGGGTTTACACCCAGAGGGAATTGCAATCTTCTTCCTTCAAATTGTAAGAACCGAAGTGCATTGCAAAAGCTGGGAAAGGAGTCTTTAGGGACCACTGACGAACAGTGTTTGCTAAGGTTTGGTAACCTGAAAGGCATTTTGCACTGTCTTGAATAGGTGGCAGTTTTCTGAGATGCAACCCCAGGTTTCCTGGCATTCAGTTTAATATGGCCTCAGCATGGCCCTGAAAACTAGATTCACTGCTCTGCTGGAGCAGCTACACTAGGTAACTTGACCCTGATAATTTTCTTGGCTATCTCATGCCGTTGACCAGCCCTCCTGTCCAGTGCTTTCAGATCTGTCACCTGCATTCTGTGATGAAAGGCACCCCTTTGGGGAAGCCTGACAATGACAGTGTCTTAGCTGGAATGAGTTTAGGGAGTAACTTAGAGTCTCTAAGGTAAAGCTGTTTTAGTGCTTTTCCTTACGGCCTTTTATATTCAAAACACTACAAGCTTATAACCTTTTTCGATATGCTTTTGAACATCTAAATGAAGGTAGAATAGTGAAGCGATGACATAGGTATCCAAGGAGACCGGCTACAACATTCTTGGTGATATGCCATTGTTCTTGTGCAATTTTCAGAGACTGTGGAAACCACGCAAAATAGGGTGTGATCTCTTGGGGCTTCCTGAGCCTCTGGAAATCATGCGAGAACAGGATGTGTTTTTACGTGGTTTTTTGAGGCTGCAGAGGGCACGGATGAGCATTGTCCAAAGCTGCTTCAAGAGTGAAGGCCTCATGTAACCCATAGCAGCCTCTGGTAAGCCACAGGGGCCTGTTCATAGAAAGAAAACACTGCCCAAAGGTAATTGGGGCATGGCAGATTCGGGGGAGCACCGCCAGTGCTTTAAAAAACAAACAAAAAGGTGCCGGAACTCAAACCCGTCATACAACCCGCCTTGCCTCCCCTACAAGGTCCCATCCCAAAAAGGTGCTGGAATTCCATTCTGGACGTTTTATGACAAAAAAAAAGCCCTGAGCACCGGGCCACAGAGGTGATTGCATGATTTCGCAAGGCTTGCACACCTTGGAAAATGCCACAAGGCAGCCTTTTTGAGTTTCAGTGGTGGTTTTAGGGATGAAGTTGAGACCCAGCCAATTACTTCAGGCCCAGCCTTGGCGCTGCTGCTGAGTGCCACTGTTCAGGATTGCCCAGATGGGGCGCGGGAGGGGGATACAGAATTGTTTCTCTTTTTTTCAGAGGGGGACATAACTGCAGAATAAAAGGCATTTTCTGAAGTTTTGACATCCCCAAGTCCAAAAGGGCTGCCATCATGGGCTAGTACAATATTAGTAATCTGCTGACTGTCAGCAATCTCTCATCATAGTTTCATTTCAACAAATCCTGGGGAGATGACAGAAGTTGTGAAGAAGCATTTGATGAACCAAATCTAGTGCAAGTAATATACTAATTATTACTTGCAAGGGATTTCTAATGATCTAATTTTCATGTTGGGAAAGTAGTAGGAAGTAGTAAGCTTTTATCCATCCATCCATCCATCCACCCATCCAATTTATTGGCCGCCCATTTTATCACTCTGGGTGGCTTACAATATTAACAATAATACTATATATATATAGTATTATTCTCACTGAAACAAGGTTTACTCAGCCTTCCATCCTTCCGAGGTCGGTAAAATGAGGACCCAGATTGTTGGGGGTAATATGCTGACTCTGTAAACCGCTTAGAGAGGGCTGTAGAGCACTGAAGCGGTATATAAGGCTAAGTGCTATTGCTATTGCTATTGTGTTTCCCTGAAAATAAGACCTGGTCTTATAATTTTTTTTGCCTCCAAAAGAGGCATTAGGTCTTATTTTGGGGGGATGTCTTATTTTTTCCACTGTCTTGCCTCCGGGTGGTGGCACTGACACCCTGTCCAGTAGGAGCCCACATGGCCGCCACCAGCCCACTATCTGTTTAAAATATGAATGCTCATTGCACCAGCTTTAGATCAGTTTCCCAGGCTGACAATTGATTACCAGGTTTAATATAAGGTGTGACATTAAACCTGAAGTGCTAGTTGAGTCTAAGAATTCCCCGGATTCTCCTCCCTTCTGAGCTCCAAACTTTGCTCTCCTTCTGTGCTCTTGTGGCATTGTTATTCCTGGCCCCCCCTCCCCATAGAACTGGAGTATTGGGAACTTTTAATTGATGGTCCTAGACTCCAGAATGCTCTTCCCAGAGGAATTTAAATATTTTCCTTGTCTGTTCATTTTTTTGCTTCTTTTGTTTCATTTCCAAATATGAGTGGCACTAATGGTCTGATTTTATCTTTATTATTTTTTTTAAGAGATGCTAAGCCCAAACTCATATATCAGATGGCTAAATATCTTCATCAGCTTAGACAACTGAGCAAAATTTGTAATTCGATTTGTTGTCCTATTGTCTTACTGTTTTTTTTCCCTTTCCCAATAATGAATTGTTGTGTCCAACTATTTCTCTTTTTTGCCGTATAAAGGCTGGTCAAACAGTGTAATAAAGATGTTTATCCCAATTAGTTTGGAATTAATTAACATCAGGGGCAAGACAAGTTCCATCTGCACGCTCCTTTGCACATTGTTTATTGAGCAAGTTTATCTTATTGCACAATATATTGCAATCAATGAAGATAAGGTGAATATGAGGATAAGGTGAAATGTGCATGATATTTCTCCTTTGCTGAATTATTGGGGTTTTCATTTATGGATGTTTTTTGGTGTTTTTTTTTTTAAGAAAAACAGCATGTTTTAAAAGAATATCAAGGTAGTTGTTTTAGCCAATTCAATCAGATAACAATTTGACATTTAGAGGTGAACAGAGTCGTACAGAATGTCTGGAATATATCAAACACCCTGTTTTCTTTTTCTGGAATTTGAGAAAAAGAAAGTGTAGCATCTAAAAAGCTAATTTATTGGATAAGTGTGGAGTGAGTAACCTACCATATAACAATAAATTAGTCTTCAGATACTCAAAATTCCCAGAGTTCTTATCTTTGTTATAATTTATAGTCAATTCTCCCCACTAAGATAAAGAAGAACAAGGTTTCCAATAGATAAATTATTTTAATAATATGAATATTTTTTAAACAAAAAATTGCCCCCCAAAACTAGTTGTAATGTGCATACTAATCAGCAATTCTAAAGGTGCACAGTTATTATTCCTACTGTCCATAGTGTTAAATTGAAAGTCTGACATTGATCAGTATGATGGAGGACTTATACCCCAATTCTTCAGAAACTGCAACTAAACGCTAAGTAATTTGTCAGAATTGTACCCACTCTTTGAAAACCATTGCTGAGTTACAGGGTTTTTCTTTTAAAGAAGAGGAAGTTAAATCACACATAACTAAAATAAAAGCAACATTATCACTAAATTTTACTTGCTTAGCAAGAGTTCTGCATTACCATTAAATTTCAGCAAAACCGAGGGGGGGGGGAATGAAAATTTCCATGTTGGGAATGAATAGATATCACAAAAATGGATGTCTCTTCCATGTTAGGTTAACTGTTTGTGTAAAGATGGATGGATTGGCAAGCCCAGACATGGATCATTCACATTCCGTTTTTTTTTCTTTTAAAGCATTGTAGAACTGCAGTCAGTGAATAAATATTGTGCAAAGCTAATGTAAACAAAATGCAGCTGATTGTGCAGATCATGATGGACTATAAAAGAGAAGATGGTCTTCCAACATGGGTGATCCAGCTTTTCTATCTAGATTGCTACATTCAAAAAGGACAGCTCAAGGATATCTCCCTTGCTCTGTAGTTTGGCAGGCCATGCCTTCTCCATCATGACACACTAAAGCAAAGGAAACCACAACTGCCATAGTGATAATTTATGCTCTTCTGCTGTTTTGTCTTCTATTACGGAAATGATAAACATCCAAACATTCAAAAGGAAAGATAATTTCACAGTTCAAGCCTAAGCATGATTTTTCAGAAATGTCATCCAATTTACTTCCAAGTAAGTGTGCAGAAGCCTGTAAATGCAGCCTACTAAGGATCCATGAACTTCACTAGTTTTAACAAATCACCAATAAAAGTATTTAATTTTTTTTTAAATTGTAGCAGCATTCAAAAGGGAATAAAAATAAAGCCTACTTCACACCTGTTTAACACATGCCATAATATTAGGACACAAACTTTAACATAAACCTATATAGGTTTATATGCACAGACATGATTTTGTAGTAAGGAATCTTCAGGTTTTTTGAGACAGATGGCAAGATTTGGAGTTTTGAACAACCAATTGGGCACCCTCACAAAATGGTTTCTATATTAGATGTCACAAGTCAGAAAACACTCATTTACCAGAAAGATAAAATATGAAGTACTTTCCTACCACCCTTTATCAGGATGATGTGACCGCCTTCCATTATAATTTCTTAAAAATAGCATTAACACCCAGAGATGATCTTGGAAAACAAAATTTAGCTGGGCTCAAGCATTGATCAATGATGTTTCCTACAAAACAATGTGTAGATTTCAAATTTTATATTGTTAGATATCTGCCCTGCTTCCCCTCCAGGAGCTCTAAAGAGAAAATATGCCTTGTGAAACAGGGATGGCTGAAGGAGAATAGCTGGTCCAAGGTTCCTCAGTGAAAATGGCTGAAACTTTAGATCTATGCTATCTAAGTCCACTGGTCTATAACCCACAGCTCCTTAGTATAAAGAAGGCGTGGATTGGGAGTATAAAGAAGGCGTGGATTGGGAGAAACCTCTCTTTTGGAGTGAATTGTTTTTAATTCTACAGACTACAGACCTATCAGCCTGACCCCAATACCTGGGAAGATCTTGGAAGAGATAATCAAGCAACAAATCAGCGAACACTGAAAGGAAAGTCATTGCCAAAAGCCAACATGGGTTTGTCAAAAACAGATCATGCCAGACAAATCTTATTGCATTCTTTGACCAGGTGACAAAATTAATGAACCAAAGGAATGCTGTGGGTATAATTTACTTGGACTTCAGTAAGGCATTTGATAAAGTAGACCACAACCTACTACTTGATAAGATAGAAAAATGTGGGTTAGACAGCATCACCACCAGATGGATTTGTAGCTGGCTGATCGGCTGTACTCAGCGTCTGGTCCTCAATGGAACTGCATCTACATGGAGGGAAGTGTGTAGTGGGGTGCCCCAGGGCTCTGTTCTGGGCCCAGTGCTCTTCAACATCTTCATTAATGATTTGGATGAGGAATAGATGGGGAACTCATCAAATTTGCAGATGACACCAAGCTGGCAGGAATAGCCAACACTCCAGCTGCAGCTGCCAAGAAAGTCAACACAGTGCTAGGCTGCATTAACAGAGGGATAGAATCAAGATCACGTGTAGTATTAATACCACTTTACAATGCCTTGGTAAGGCCACACTTGGAATATTGCATCCAGTTTTGGTCACCACGATGTAAAAAAGATGTTGAGACTCTAGAAAAAGTACAGTGAAGAGCAATAAAGATGATTAGGGGACTGGAAGCTAAAACATATAAGGAACGGTTGCTGGAATTGATATATCTAGTTCAGGGGTATCAAACTGCCAGTCCGCAGGCCGGATGCGTCATGGCGAAACCACGCCCACCCCATTGCCGGCAATGGGAAAAAATCGCAATACGTCACAAACATCACGTGACGTTGTGACACGTCATGTGATATTGCGAGTTTGACACCCCTGGTCTAGTTTAATGAAGAGAAGGACGAGGGGTGACATAGCAGTGTTCCAATATCTCAGGGGCTGCCACATAGAATAGGGAGTCAAGCTATTCTCCAAAGCATCTGAAGGCAGGACAAGAAGCAACAGATGGAAACTAACCAAAGAGAGAAGCAACCTAGAACTAAAGTAGAAATTTTCTGACAGAACAATTAACCAGTGGAACAACCTGCCTCCAGAAGCTGTGAATTCTCCATCACTGGAAGTTTTTAAGAAGAGCCATTTGTCTGAAATGGTATAGGTTTCCTGCCTGAGCAGGGGGTTGGACTAGATGACCTCCAAGGTCCCTTCCAACTTGTTGTTATTATTATTATTATGTTATGTCTGCTCAATATCTTTAATCATTTTGCTCTTTTTTAAAAAAAAAAAGATTCCCTTTTTTTCGTTGGTATTACAAGTAGTTAAGAAACAATGGCAAAATTTTGCGTGGCCTTTTAAGTCCACTTTCTCTGACTCTGTGGTTTCCAAATATTCTGAACCATACTTCTACTTATCCCAAGTTAGCGTGAAATATCAACCATTGTAATTCAATATATCTGCAAGGCAGCTAGATTAAATTGATATATTATAAATCAAATTACTTGAATAAGGATTGCTTTGTGGAAATGATTATAACAAATAATCTGTATATATTTATGACCTGCTTCATGCATAGTTGCTTTTCCAAGGAAGGCTACCAGATTACAGCTGTAAAAATCTGGATAACCATAGAATTATTTTATTTTATTTTATTATTTATTATTTTATTATTTTATTTTATTTATTATTTTTTATTTTATTTATAGGATTGCAACAAATAGTTACTAGTTTTCTGTCTCTTTGTTGCCCTTTAATTATCGTGCAGATTTTTGCAGCCCAGATCTGATTGTCATAATCTATGCCACAAAGTAAATAATTACTACAGATGATCTAATATGATATGTTGTTTGTTTAACGTTCATATTCTTCTAACTTGGGTGACTATTCGATTGTCAATGCTTGACTAGTGTCTTTCTGGTTATATTTGTTTAGATAAATTCAGTGATTAATTTCTGAGGATACCGAGCAATCAATGGGAGGCAACATGTTTCTCTGGTTACTGCTGTCTTTTTTGTTGACTGAACTAAAGGCAGTGCTTTTTTTGTCATAGAACGCATGGAATGGCGTTCCGGCACCTTTTTTTGAATGGAAGAACCGGTTCCTTCTAAGCTGCCAGTGTGAGTGAGTTACGAGTGTTCACTTAACACTCTCATGTTTCCCCCTCCCTTCCTGCTGCGCGGGACTCACCTGGAAACGGTCTGTTTCCTCTCTGCCACGTTCCTGCTGCCGCTCCGATCTGAGGCCAGGGGACACGTCCACAGACCCCCATGGCCCGATCTGGGCTCCAGAGGCCTGGAAAAGACCTCTGCTGCCCGGATCTATGGCCGCAGAGCGATTTTGCGGCCCTCCAGCCACCCGATCCGGGCTCTGGAGGCCTGGAAAAAACCTCCAGAACCCAGATCTATGGCCATGAAATGATTTTGCAGTCCCTCTCCGACCTGATCTGGGCTCCAGAGGCTTTTCCAAGCCTCCGGAACCTAGATCCTTGGCCGCAGAATGATTTTGCGCCCCCCTGCAGCCCAATCTGGGCTCCGGAGGCCTAGAAAAGACCTCCAGAGCCCAGAACTATGGCTGTGGAATGATTTTTCATTCCTCCTCTGGCCCGATCCAGGCTCCACAGGCCTTTTCCTAGCCTCCGGAGCCCGAATCCATGGCCACGGAGCGATTTTGCACACACCCCCAGTCACCCAATCCGGGCTATGGAGGCCTGGAAAAGACCTCCGGAGTCCAGATTTATGGCTATGGAACGATTTTGCGGTCCCCTGCGGCCATGAATGTGGACGCATCTCCTGGCCTCAGATCAGAGCGGCAGTAGGAACCGTGGCAGAGAGGAGACAGACCTTTTCCAGGTGAGTGATCTGCACCTCAGAAGCTCCCTGAAGCAGTTTCTTCTCACCACTCCATAAAGGGCTTTCAAGTGGAGCCTTTTTTTTTCTTTTTTCTTTTACAAAAAAAGCACCGAGGGAGTTTGGGCAATACGGTCTAGAATAGTTTTCTATGATACGATGTAGTTCAGAATTAAACTAGAATTATCCAAAATGTTATGTATGGTCTTTGCTGGCTAAGCACACTGGAAATGGATATACTCCACAGTGTTGAATTCTATCACTGTGGAGTATATCCATTCCCAATTCTAAGATATCTTGAGGAGCCATTAAGTAAATTTGAATAAATTTGGCTGGCTGGCTGGGGTCTGGCATTAAATGTGTGATGTAATGATGGATTTGTCCTCGAATAATTTCAGAAGGATTCCATCTGTTCCTCATTGGAAGAATAAACTTGGCACAAAAGGATATCATTTGGGAGAGGCTGTGTATTGTCTGATGTTCTTTCTGAACTCATTTGCAATAGGTTCATCTTTACTATATGAATTCAGGACTTCATTAGGTAGGGATTGCAAATTGCCTATCCTGACCTTTCCCTTCATACAGCAGAAATTGGCAGGTTTTTCCAGGGAATAGGAACGCAGAACAGTGAGGGCAGACTTTGACCATGGCACCGAGATCAGCAGAAATATTATATTGTGCGGGTCGTACATTTTGCCTCGCCCTTTCCCTGTTGATAACTTCTTGTTGAAGGAACTTTCAAGTAATTAATTTGCCACGTATTCTTGAGCTGATCTTCCCTTTTCTCCTCCATCTTTTCTTGTCTCCTCATTCTGTACCTATACCTGTCCTTGTAGTTCTGAGATGTGCAGACTTTTCATCCTCTGTTTCTTCATCTCTCCTCCATGCTGCACCCTAATGTTTGGTGTAATCTCTTGACCATAACAACCCCATTGTCTTTCCACCTGGCATAATTATGTTAACAATATTTTAATTAATTAATTTTCTTTACCACAATGTTATACATTGCTCAGAACAGTTTGGAATCCCTTCCGGCTTCTGCATTGAGTTGTAGGAAGCTGTCAGAGACAGTTTAACAATAGGATCACATGACCTCTGGAGGGAGAGGCCTGGACCAGTCTTTCTGATTGATCCAGTCGAAACCCTTGGTTTCCGAGTAGTAAGCAGTTGAAAAATGAAACAGGTTTGGCAAGGACTAAGGCATGGTGAATAATGTATTTGATTGACACCAGAGAGATTCATTCTCTACTCCATCTGCAGCCACAGTAGCTCACTTGGTGACTTTCATCACAACCTACCTTACAGGGTTGTTGTGAAGAAATATAGGAGGATGGAGCATTATGTATGTGCCTTGAATTCTTGAACAAAGAAGTAATATACATACTATTTAAAGTTGTTGCTGAGTCAATTCCTTGTCACTGGGGGATGGAAGCAAGGGATTGTGAGACTGGCTGGGAAACTGTCACAGAATGTTCAAAATGATCATTACTTGACTGGAACAGAATCCTCATCACAGCCTCAACTTGCCCAAGTTTCATTTCCTTGGGAATCATGGATCTCAGATTTTAGACACATTCTTTGCCCATTTGAGGTCCCTGACGTCTAAAGTGTTGCCCTACTATGCACTGTCTTTCCCAATTAGTAGTAATGAAAAGAGTTTTAGTAATATATTGATTAATTTCATTTATTATAATTTCAGATGATGGTTTATACTTTGTTGATCATATTTGTTCTTACTTGAAAACTTAATAGTAATTCTTAAGACTTTAAAAGCAATACATTTTATTATTCACAAATAATTAATGATATATTGAACAGTAAAGACTAGAAATTTGCAGAATACAATTAAATTTAAATCATTTTTTCTTGGGAACCTTAAAAAGCCTATTTTGGGAAAAAGAGTACAGTAAAAGGTTAGTGAATCAAAAAACAGAGTAGTTCCTAGCAATGATCAAAACTAATAAAAGGGATTATTTGTAGCTCAGGGTTGAAACAAGGGATCAAAACATAATACATTTAATAAAACCTGAAAGCTAAATTATGTATTTCATTGTAGGTCTGCATGGCTTTTGTCCAAGAGGATTATTTTTCTCTACTTGTAAAATAAGCTTGGGAGAAAAAGTTAGGGAAGGAGGTATCCAGCTAATCCTTCCAGAGCTCTGCTTTAAGACTCCAGATCCCTTACTTCTGCCAATACTAGGGGGTTGTATTTATATAGTAGTTTCATACTTATAACTTATTGTCCTTAAGATATAATGAGTATTCACTAGTAAGTCAACAAATGGAAAGTTTTTGCTGAAAGATTACAGTGTGATTCTCATCTGCTCTGGACATCATCTCCAGGGCCACTAAGTTTATGAAAACAACCTTGGTTACAGTTATGGAATTGTGCTTTTATGGCTGTTCACACAGATTAATAATCGGAAACAGGGTGACCTGGAGTGATCCACATTAAGGCATTACCATTTGCACTTTCCCTCCTCTTTCCCAACCTTATATGACTGACTGCCATATAAGGTTCAAAGGAATCGTTCTGATTGGGAAACTATTGGCATGTAACAATAATGCCCATCTAGTTCTGTTCTTAAATATGTTTCCCAGCTGATACTTTTATGTATGTAACAATGTATATATTTCTTCCTCTAGTTCAGGGGTAGGCAACCTCGGCTCTTTTATGACTCGTGGACTTCAACTCCCAGAATTCCTGAGCCAGCGGTGCTGGCTCAGGAATTCTGGGAGTTGAAGTCCACGAGTCATAAAAGAGCCAAGGTTGCCTACCCCTGCTCTAGTTAGTAGATAGTTATTTTTTAAAAAAATAAATGAAAAACAAAAGGTTCTTACAAGCATCAGAGGTTTTATGACAGTAAACCAAAAAAGTGTGTGTGTGTGTGTGTGTGTGTATTATGTGTATGTGTGTGTGTGTAAAGTAGCTATGTCCAATGAAATGGCCCGTAAACGTATTTGGGATTCCCCCCCTTCAATTCATGTTCAATTCTCAGAGATTTTTGCTATGATGCTTTAATTGCAAGGAGGAGTAATAGAGGTACTAACTGGCAGAAAAGAAGAGAATGCAGGGGACGGGGGCGGGGGGTAGGGTCCTGTGGCATTGCCAAACCATAGTATTGGCTGGCTATATACTACAATGATAATTTCTTACGGGCAAATCTACCATATTTGCATAAGGTACAAATGGCAAAAGACAGTTCTACTCATGCCATAGTAGCAATTATGGCACCAAAAAAGCATAATCAATAGGATAATCAATAGGAATTATCTACTCTGAAATGGGGGTGGGATTTGAAAAGCACAATGCGGGGAAGGAAATTATGCTGTGGAATAAGAGAGCATACATTTTAAACTTATTGAGGCTGAGAACCAGTTTTATTTATTTCCCACCTTTATTATTTTTATAGTTAACTCAAGGTGGTGAACGTACCTAATTCTCCTTCCTCCTCATATTTTCCCCACAACAATCACCCTGTGAGTTGGATTGTGATGTTTTCTGGAAGTTAAAAATATTGGCCTGGGCTGAATTTGTCTGTTGATCTTGACAACCCAGTGAGGTCCCAAGCATTCTTGTAACCCCGCATGGGATCCAACCAGAGAGAAATGGTGTCTGCACAAGCCACCATTGTACCAGCCACCAGTCCATCCTTCTCTTCTTAACAATTAGGAAATTACCTGAAAAGCTGGAGGGAAGGATGGATGGAAGGATAAATGAACGCAACCTCAACTTGGACAGAAGCAGCGTTAAAAGGATGTGAATGAGGCAGGGCCATTTCATTTTTAAAAGTGTGTTTTGGAGGCACCTTGGGCATCTGATTCAAGGGGTTAGGAAAATATAAATCAATCCAGTACTTTATCGTCCTCGGTCTCTCTGGTCACTGGAAGGAAAAATAACAGAACTGCTTCTCACTTATTTTGGCCATGTCATGCGGGAGATTTCACTGGAGAAAGTAATTATGTTGGGAAGCAGTGCTTTTAAAAAAAAAAAAGTGCCAGAACTCACACACGTCATACAACCCGCCTTGCCTATAGGGTTGCCAGGTCTGCTTCCAAAAAATAGCGGAAAAGCGGGGGGGTGGGGGTTAAGTAGTAAAAAAAAGTAGACTGTACAGCTTTAGATTACGTACCATTTCATCATAGAGCTTTTGAATAAAAAAATGTCCACTATTTTGTGAAAAAAAATAGTGAACATAATGTGAAAAAAGTGGACTGTCCACTCAAATAGTGGACACCTGGCAACCCTACTTGCCTACCCTACAAGGTTCCAAAAAGCCCTGTTGGGAAGAGTTAGCAGTAAAAGGAAACCAGGCTAAAGAGCACAATGGCTGGACATGGTCAGGGCTGACACCAGCCAGAGCAGAGAGAAACTCAAAGAAGCAGCCCAACATTGGAAGTTGTGGAGAACCCCAATGATGCCCTTGACGTGATGACCCGATGTCTGGAGGCCGTGAGGGTCTGGATGGGGAGAAACAGACTCAGGCTCAACCCTTCCAAGACCGAGTGGCTGTGGCTACCGGCGCCTCGGCATAGTCAGCTGATTCCATCGCTGACTATAGGGGGCGAAACTCTGGCTCCCTCGGATAGGGTACGCAATCTGGGTGT
>NW_015387194.1:274360-288807 GCF_001527695.2 Protobothrops mucrosquamatus | reverse complement strand
GCCTTCTCTGTGGGAGCTCCCACCCTCTGGAATGAACTACCCCCAGAGATCAGGGTGATCCCTGATCTCCCTTCCTTCCGCCGCGCCCTTAAGACATGGTTATTCCAGCTTGCGGGACTGGCCTAGGGGAAAATTTTTAGTGGGGGTTTTAACATAATTTTAAATTACTTAGACCAATTATTAATATTTGCCTTTTAATTATGTTTTAATCTGTAGTTTTGGTATTTTGTATTTTTATCTGGTTGTTAGCTGCCCTGAGTCCGCAAGGAGAAGGGCGGGATATAAATATAAACAATAAATAAATAAATAAATAAATAGAACTGGCCCCATAGAATTGTCAAGAGTCGGAGACATGACTGAATGGATGCCATCATCATCATCATCATCATCATCTCGCTCTCCGGCCTCTCTTTCATTCCCTTCCCTTCCTCCTTCTTTCCTCCCCACTTCAGCAAACGGGTCCTGTAAATAGAGCCTCATTTCCGGCTCAAAGTAAACAGCGCGCCCACAACCGTTAACCAGGCTGCCGGAGCGCTGTCTCCCCGGTTCCCTCCCGCCACACCCTCCCCAACCCCGATCTCGGGAAGGGCTCTGGATACAGACGGGCGCATTGCTAAGCAGAGAAACAGGGCTACTTCCGGACTTCCGCGTTCGCAGCCCCGCCCCCCTCCGATGCTTTCAACTCGCCTGATTTAAGAGAAACTCCAACGAGCAGTCACGATTCGGAGGAAGGCAGCCCCAGGGAATCGTCAGGGAGGGAGGGGAGGAGCGAGGGGGCGGCGCTATCTTCCCTTCTGCTGAAAGGCGAACTCTCTCGGCGTCTTAAGTTTCGCTTTCTTGCAAAGGGAGCGCGGTCTCAATGAAATCGAGGATATTCCCGGAATCGCCAATAACGTCGGCGGGTCACTAGAGGACAGTAGCGCCACACACAGAGAAAGGCGCGCAGCAACCCCTCCCCCCCCCCCAAAAAAAGGAAGAGAGGGAATTTCCTGAGAAGAGAATTATTAAAAGAACTTGGGATTCCTTGGGTGGGAGGTGGGGGAACTTTTAAGTGTGAGGGGGAAACGCTGCGGTGGTTGAAGGGTTCTTCGAGGCGGCGATCTGACGGTATTCTCCACCGGTCTTAAAAGGCGGGGGGGTGGGGGGGAAGAGAGCAGTAATGGAGAATGCAGAATAATAGAGCTGGAAGGGATCTTGGAGATCTTCTAGTCCAGGGGTCGTCAACCTTGGCAACTTTAAAGACTTGTGGACTTCAACTCCCAGAATTCCTCAGCCAGCTTTGCTTTGCTTTGCTTTGCTGGCTGAGGAATTCTGGGAGTTGAAGTCCACAAGTCTTAAAGTTGCCAAGGTTGAGGGCCCCTGTAATCTAGTCCAACCCTCTTCTCAAGCAGGAGATCCGGACGAATGGCTGTCCAGTCTCTTTAACAACCTCCAGTCACCAGTTAAAGAAAGGGACCTGTGGTTTTCTTGGGCCTCGTTTTCCCTCCCAAGAAGCTTCACTGGTTGGGCAGGGAGGCAGGTGCTTGGAATGGCAACTTACCAAGTTCCTCTACTAACTAAAAGGTGGCAGGCCATAAGGCAGAGGTCCCCAACCTTTTGGGCACCAGGGACCAGTTCCATGGAGAGGGTTTTTTCCATGGACTGGAGGGTGCGTGGTTTTGTGTGCTGCCTGCATCCCGCGGATGGGGCTTTGCTTGTTTGTGTGCACCGGTTGCTGTCATGCCGCGCGCGGCCCGGTACTGGTCCACGGACCGGGGGTTGGGGACCCCTGACCTAAGGGATGGGCTTGGGATGACCCTAGTGAGAGTTCCTCAAGTGTTTGCAACCTCTGCAGGTTGGGTAGCTCTTCTAATTGAGCTGCCTGATTTAAGACATGACAGGGACTAATTGGGGGCAAAAAAGGGGGCCTGGGATGAAGCCATCAGTAACCAGTAAGTTTTTTCCCCTTGACTGATGTTGCAGGAGAATGGTAGCATGAGACCAAGCAGTCCAGTTCCAGTTCCGATCTTGTGAGCACCAGTGCCTGGAAGTGGCCACTGGATGGCCAGGAAGAAGTTGCAGTTATGATAGGCCTACAGCTAAATAGTAATACTGATCATTGTGGCTGGTTGTTCTGCAAAGAAGGAATTAAGTAAAGTAGCAGCATTTCCCTCTAAACAACCAGTGTTTCTGGACCTTGGGATCTGTAAGATTTGTGAACTTCAAGTCCACACATCTTAAAGTTGCCAAGGTTGACAAACACCGCCCTAATCCATTTCATCCTAGACATCATTAGAGACTATGTTGCATTACACAAAATAGCAACTGGAATTGCAATGTACTAGTTGTGAGATGGTTGGCTAGCTAAGACAACAATTTGGGCATGAATCCTCAGAAATAATAAAAGTAGTGAAATAAAAAAAAATATATAGAAAGCCTTTTGCCAGGGACAACAGAGGAAAGTCTATCACCTATCCAATGTTGCAAGGAATGGCAGTGCTGATTGAGAGTGTTAAAAATACCAAAAGTATCCAATTTTGTTTGCAACCATAAGCCACACTGATAGGAAGTAGCTGCTTCTGACAACATCGATACTCTATGGAGTAGGCAAAAATAGTGTAGGAGTAGGCAACCACCTCTCTCCATAGCATACGCAACAATGTCATAAGGAGAATAAAAAATATGATTATGAAAAGCAGGAAATATCTAATGCACTCATTGGTGACAGAACTAGAAACACACAGCTAGTGGGCTTCATTTTCATGCCAAGTTTAAGTCAATCTTCTTTGTTTCATAGATATCTAGAATTCTTTCAAAAGAGCATTAAATCACATGCACATGGATGTGTGTAGCTAACGCTGTCTCCCGAGTACTGGAGGAGCTTGAAAAGACAGAAAGCAATGTCCAGGCTTTATGTGCACAGATGCTTCTGTGAAAGCCAGGTGTTTGGCCTCCTCTGTAGGTCAAGCCAGAAAGACCATAAGGGCCACTGGAGGTAAAAACCAAAGTGACCAAGGAGAAGCTGGGTAGATCCCTTAACTATTGCAAAGATGAAGATCCCAGTAGAAGAAATGAAGCGTCACTTCATCTAACTATAGCATAAATCGGGGTCTCCACACTCGGCAACTTTATGACTTGGGGACTTCAACTTCCAGAATTCCCCAGCCAACATAGAGACGCCTAGCATAGATGAAGGTGCCACATTGCATCAACATCAAGAATTGGGTTGGGATGAGCAGGAGAATGGTACTTTAAAGCTGGGACAGCTAGACATTTTCAAGTGGCTTTACCTATAGGCTGGGAATTATATGAAGTGATATCTTGAGCAATGCCATAAAAAACAGTGACTGGGACTTCTGGATAAGCTCAGTGCTCCAGAGCTCCCTCTTGCCAATAGCTACAGGTCTAACTGGACTGCCTATTTATGCTTGCAGTGAGTCAGTGCTGGGCATGGATCCATGGGGTGTGACAGAAAGCAGCTGGAAGTTCCAAAATCAAGGGGAAAATCCAGCTTGGGACAAATCCTTTCTGAAAAACACCTACCATCCCGTGTTGTTTGTTCATTTTTCTATCTTAGCTAAAAGATCAACAAAAATGGAATAAAAAACTTAGCATGCCGAGATAAAAAGGGAGATAATAATAATAAAAAAAGATCTAGCATAGCCTTTGCTATAGTGTGCAGTCAAAAACCTTCAGTGTCTCAAAATCAGTTGAATTGAAGCCGAGTGCCATCTAGAGGCAGTTGTGGGGCCTGAATCTTTACAATTGATAAAGTTAATTTTGATTCCTATAGTAAATTATATCTCCTTTTAGTTTCACAAGTTAACCAATCAGTCACTTTTTTACTACGTACTATTACGATTTACATTATGGTGCTGCGGTGATTACCACCCTGGGCTGTGTTGCCTGCATTTCATTCTGCTAGGCTTTTGAGATGAAGATGAATTCTTGGGAAAACCCCAGAGGTTGCAAAACAAGGGCAGGAAACACCACTCTTACATAAGTATGTTGCTATTTTTCCTGGTCATTGTTAAAAATAATCGCCACAAAGATCAACCTGACCCAGCAGTTTCTGAAACAGAGGCTCCAGAGCTATTTCAACAACTCTTTGAAGTTGAAAAACATTTTTGAAGGCAAAGGTACCAAGCCGTGATTATATAGCTGCATTGTATGAACATGCCCATGAGGTAACCAGGGCTCAAGCAGGACTCCAAGGGACCTTATTTTTTTGTCTTATTTTTATGGTAAGGATAACAGCCTGCTCTTTTCTTACTTAGTTGAAACTAAGTAAGACTACAATATTATAAAGAAGAAATACATAAAAGGACAAAAATCTATGAAACATTCAGTGCAAGGCCAAACCAAGAGCTCATGATCCCAACTGCCCTCTGTAAGTGTTCAGTCTTTAACTACTTCAGCTACTTCCAGAAAATGGCCAAGAAAGGAGCAGATCTAACCTCAAATGGGAGGCTGTTCCACAAGGCCAGTGCCACCACTGAAAAACAGCACTTCTGAGCCTCAGCCTCCCAACCTCTCTGAAGTGAGAACAATCACCTGCTTTCTCCATTCTCAACTGTTGAAGCCAGGCTGACTTCTGTAGGGAGATATGATCCTCTAGGCCAGGGGTGTCAAACTGCCGGCCTACGGGCCGGATGCGTCACGCCAAAACTCCGCCCACCCCATTGTTGGCAATGGGAAAAAGGTTGTGATACATTGCGACACGTCACGTGACGTCGCAAGTTTGACACCCGTGCTCTAACTAGGTATATAGTGCGTAAAGTGTACTTTTTTACTTGGAATGATAATAGGACAGTCAATTTCAAGACTTGAGGAAACCAGCCATAGATTGTGCGTTACTACTTAAACATTTGTCTCCCAAGCATCTGTGTGTGTGTGAACTGAAATTAATTTCATCAGATAAAGTAGCTACTTAAAAGTAAATTAAATCCTCTTATCAATCTAGCCACAGGTAAAGTGGTTAGGTTGATGTAGGATTTGAGACAAACTAGGTGGGGAAGGCAAGGAAAGACAGTTACGCAGAATGAGATTATGTAATGTTAATGAGTAAATTAAACTTAACTGAAACAATACATCAGTGGTTGATTATTATTTGTATTATTTTTCAAATTTGGTTTAGTGGTTTAAAGTGTCAGATTAGAAACGGGGAGACTGAGTTCAACTGCCACCTTAGGCACAAAGCTAAGTAGGTGTCTTTGGGCCAGTCACTTTCTCTCAGCCCTAGGAAGGATGCAATGGTAAATCACTTCTCAAAAACCTTGCCAGGAAAACTTCAGGAACTTGTGCAGGCAGACTCCAAGAATCGGCCACAAATGAATGATTTTTTCTTTAAAAAAAGATGTTATTGTGGAACCTGGATCGGCATTCCGTTTCCCCTCACCTTACTCCCCCATCTCATCCCCAATTAAATCCTATATCAATCTGGTCATTCTAGGCATCTCATGTAGCTGAAGCTCAGAAAAGCTTAGATCTTTTAATAAACTGTCTTAGTCAGAAAAGGTGCTAACGGACTCCTTTGGATGCTACCATACAATAAAAGATAGAACAGAATTTCTAATGTAGAGCATATCCAAGTCTGCATAATAATTGCATGATTTCTGTGGTGAAGTTTGCCATTTTCACAGATATTGTACACTAGTCAGTATTTTGGGGGGGCTATCTAAAGAAATGATCTGTTTCCTTTCAGTTACCACAGAGTACCTTAGACTGTATATAAAGTTAGCCCCAAATGGGCAACATGGGAATCCAATGCAGCAAAAAGGACAGTTTTATGACACCTTTAGAAATAAGTGTGTTTTGGAAAGTTGTAAGATGCAACCCATTTTATAATGGAGCGGCTTCCCAGCACACACCCCCTCGCTGGAGTACATGCCATCCATGGTTGAGGAGGAATGGGTAGAGGGGACAAATGCTTATTGGGATTTTGAATCCATATATCACTTCTTGCTTATTTTAAATTTTGTTGCTCATATATACCTCAGTTTGACAGAATTTTTGGGAGAGTGACTGGCCCAAAGTCACCCATATTGGTGGCTTCATGTTGGTGGTGGGATTGGAACTTATAGTCTTCCTTAATTACAGTTGAGTCACTTGGCAACCATTCAGAGTTGTGACTGACCTGAAAAGGGGGACTTATGACCTGGATTCGAAGTTCCAATGGTTGGGCCCCCTCCAGTCATGGGACTGAACTTTGGGGGCATGAACACCATGACTGCATCTACAGCAGTTTGCAGCATTCTGCGGTTATGTGACCACGTTTTATGTTTGTTCTGAAAACCAGCACCTCCAGTTTTCAGCAAGACCGCACCCATAGCAAACCATTGATTTAATGACCTCAGCATTCATTTAATGACCTCAGCATTCACTTAATGACTGCTGCATTCGCCTAACTATCACAAAAAAAGTTGTAAAATTGGGTCAGTCACGAGACTGACTTGTTTTATGGCTGTCACAACATATGACTATATGGACAGGCCTCATTACTATCACATGTCAAGGATTATCTGTGCACCAAATTGGCTCTTTTTGTTTCTGCTGCTGACCTACAAATGCATAATATCTCAGCAACATCTGGATGACCTTGTCTGAGATCAGAAGCTAAGCAGAATCACTTTGGATGGAAGATCTCTAAAGCAGGGATTCCGAACTTCTGGGCTGTGGCCCACTATTGGGTTATTTGCAACTAGGCCACAGAAATGGCGGTGAGTGGAGCTAAACTACTTCTGGCCTGTGTCCAGAAAATCATGGATATAGCAGTGACTATGAGGCAAGTTCAATTTTAAAGATCACTTTACTTTCTTTGCCTTTTATCCTGAATTTGCTAAATTTGTTAAATTTGGCCCGGAATCTTCGGCAAGGTTCAAGTGAGGAAAGCAATTTTGTTGAAATTTCTCTGGTGTTGTAGAGTTCAGAGTCCAAATGCAACAGAGAGTCATTGTTCAAACAGGCCCTTTAGCCGGTTTCATAGGGTGAAGTGGAAGAATGTTTCCCCTTAACTATAGCTTGGCCACTGTTTGCACAGAATATTTTCTCTAGATCTATCTTCTGAACATTGATCTGATTCAGCATTATGTGTAGCCTCTGAACTCAGACAAGAGTGGCCAGGTGGTGCCTCCTACTGAGCATATATATAATCCACACCCCTGAAACCCACATTGAACAGGATTCAGTTGTGGATTCAGTTGCGTAAACTGTCATTTCCCATTCTAATTATAAAGTACAGATCAGATTGAATTAGATTTGCTTATTCAAAGTTGTTTCTCCAAAGTGTGATGGCCGCTCTAGATCACTTACAAATCACATCAATAGCATAAATAAAATAAAGAATAACATTATAATTAGAGAGTGCCTGAAACATATATTCCATGTTTATTTGAATTATAATACTGTTCCTGGCAACAATGTCCTATAATTGGATGCCACCAAGGTCTTTTTTTCTTTCTAGTGATCCTGCTCAAGAATGTATGTTTTGTGTTCATTCCTAAATCATCTACATTGTTTATGCCTCAGAACAGCCTGTGTGCTGGGTGATCATCCCTTTTCTTGTTGTTATTAAAACTCCCCAAATCAGGCAAAATTGCCCTAAATACATAATCCTTAGCTGCCCTGTGGCTATTCTTGTGTTATGTATGTGAGAAGAAACCTGGGTGAATGAGGAAATGATATGGAGACGTAGTGTTCTTTTCTGGGCTGCAATGGTTGGCAATTTTTATTTTTTAATACTGGACAGCCATCTGCTGGTTCCAACATATCACTGGCATTTGTAAATTACTGCCCTCTGCTGTTGTCTGATATTATTTAAATGATATTGTCAGTTCTGATATTCAGAACTCTGAAGGCAACTGCAACTTCCTAATTGTTGAGAGAGTAAAACCAATATACCAAGGAAAAGCTGAACAATTTTGCTGGCTGACATATTTTATTTGATTGCTTTTGTTGTTTTTAATCTAGCTGTTGAAATATTGTGTCAAATAGTGGTACACTCAAAGAGACATTATAGTCCGTATTTTTTCTATCCTGCTCTATGGAGTAGAGAGTTGGTCTCTTGACAGAAGGCCACCTGAAGAGACTAGAAGCATTTGAAATGTGGATTTACAGGCGGCTGTTACATATAAGCTGGGTTGACAAGATCAGAAATGAGGAGGTGATAAGCCGCCTGGGAAAGCCAAGGGAAATCATCAGTTAGAATATCTCAGACATGTCATGCGACACCCAGAAAAATACGGCATGCTCCATTTAATCCTCCAGGGAAAGATTGAAGGCAAACGAGGTCCATGCAGAAGAAGAACATCATGGTTTCAAAATCTAAGGGACTGGTTTGGACAAAACTCAGCAGCACTTTTTTGTGTGGCTGCTGATAAAAACAGGATCACCAACATGATCGCCAACGTCCAATAACGGATATGGCACAAGAAGATTGCATATTTATTTCTAGTTTATCAGAAGATATATAAAACCAAGCAGACAAAAGCTGTACCATTTCCACATACACAGGGAAGGTTATCAGAATTGACATTTTGAATTCAAGTTTATTCTTAGCCTCTTTAAGCTATTCAGGAACTGTGTGCATGGACAAAAAATGGGGACAGCACTCTGTTTCTTCTGCCTTCATCCTTCTGGTTGTGGAAATGGTCTGGGGGAAAAAATCTTAACTACATTTGGCTGGACATCTACAGTACCTCATAAATTGAGGACTCAGATTACATAGAGTTCCACTCCCATACAGTATAGTTATTTAATCTTTTTATTCTATTTATTTACTAAATTTACAGCATATGTTGCTCATCTTGCTATCCAAAGCAACTTTAGTAATAGTGTCCTGCAGTTCCTTTTGAACCTAGAAAAATTGAGAGCCAGACAGGGTGGAAGGCTGTCCCCTGCCCCAGAATAGAATTCTGAACAACTGAGGAAGGCATTTGTCATGGTCAGTGCGATGGATTTTGAACTATATGTCTATGTTACAATTAATAGTCATGCCTGTGCTCCCCAAAATAGTAATAATTCCACCAGTATGCCTAGTTAATAATTGTAGAATTTTTCAGAAAAGGAAAATTTTGCTATTAAAATTTGTCCTGCCATTGCCAATGCAGATTTTTTTCCTGTGATTGATGTGGAAGATGCCTTGCAAATGAGCAAGTCCACGCCTCTGATAGTATCCAATCCCTGAACTGGGTGGATTTTTTTTTTTTAGGAGCAGGAACATCAGGCTGCATACCTCAGAATGTCAGAGTTCCAGCCAGTTGCATGAAATGAATGGCTCTCTCTGATTTCAGACTGGGGAAGAAATGCCTGAGGCAAATTGGAGAAAATGGCTTGGAATTTCAGTGACCCGCTGAAAAGCTATCTCCTTAATTCCCTGACCTAAATCCAAGGTTATATGTTGAAATTTTATGCTCTGCAATTAACTTTTGTTTAGAAAACAAAATACAGCAAAATAATCCCTCGTGCCAAAGTTTGCTCTTGGATAGACATATCTGAAATTTATTGATCCCATATATCCCATTGGTTTACCACAACTTTTTTCCCCCCAATATGCTTTTTAAATTCCCAGTCCAGCCTGCATAATTACGATTTCCCTCAACCATGGACTAACCAGATTCGGGCCTGTTTAGCTTCTGAGGTCTTCAAGTCAATTAGGGGCTGTTGAATATCCTAGTCCACCTTCCTGATCTCATGAACTATATTTCTCTAAGTAACAGTAACAGAGTTGAAAGGGATCTTGGAGGTCATCTAGTCCAACCCCCTACTCAAGTAGGAGACCTTACACCAGGGGTATCAAACTGCTGGCCGGTGGGCGGGATGTGTCGTGCCGAAACCGCGCCCACCCCATTGCTGGCAATAGAAAAAAAGTCACGATACATTGCAACACATCATGTGACTTGCGAGTTTGACACCCCTTACCTACACCATTTCAGACATGTGGCTGTCCTGTCTCTTTTTAAAAACCTCCAGTGATGGAGCACTTCTGAAGGAGAATGGAATGAAATGGAACGGAACAGAATAGAGTTGGAAAGGATCTTGTAGGTCATCTAGTCCAACCTCCTGCCCAAGCAGGAAACCCTATAACCAGTGTNGTGACTTGCGAGTTTGACACCCCTTACCTACACCATTTCAGACATGTGGCTGTCCTGTCTCTTTTTAAAAACCTCCAGTGATGGAGCACTTCTGAAGGAGAATGGAATGAAATGGAACGGAACAGAATAGAGTTGGAAAGGATCTTGTAGGTCATCTAGTCCAACCTCCTGCCCAAGCAGGAAACCCTATAACCAGTGTTTCTCAACCTTGACAATTTTAAGGCATGTGGACTTCAACTCCCAGAATTCCACAGCCAGCAATGCTGGCTGTGGAATTCTGGGAGTTGAAGTCCACATGCCTTAAAATTGTCAAGGTTGAGAAACACTGCCTTAGTTCTAGGTTGCTTCTCTCCTTGGTTAGTTTCCATCCATTGTTTCTTGTCCTGCCTTCAGCTGCTTTGGTAAACAAATTGCCCCCCCTCTTCCTTGTGGCAGCCGGGAGTTGTAGTTCTAAAAGCATTATTATTAGTAGTATAAGCCTGGAGCTATTTCCTGGTTCCTAAGCGGCAAGCTGTCACGGGCAGGAACGAGGCACTTAGAAATGCCACTCGTGGAATCACTGGAAATCATGTTCCTAGACATGATTTCTTAAAGAGCTCAGGCCTACGCTTGCTTTACCAGAGCCTTTCCTCTTCGTCTCCTCCTCCGCGTTTGCTGAGGCCACTCTATATTTGACTATCTCTATGCTCGCAGGTTGCTGACGTCAGACAGGTGACGTTTCTTCGGCGGTGGCGGGAAACTAATGTCGGGTTCGCGGCCCGGGCGGTAGACGTAACTCCTCCCACTCGAGAGCCCTTGCTCCGTCAGGCACGCCCCCCCCCCATGACACTTGTGAGCCAGGCGTGTCAATCAAGGCGGTAGGTTCTCTCTCTTGCGCGATTCTATGTTAAATCGTCGAGCGGCCGGAACTGCCTCTTCCCCCCCCCCCCAAAAAAAAATCCGAGTCTCCTCCCTCCGCAGAGCTGCGCTCCTTCCCCGCCCCAAGAAAGGTAGGCTTCCCCCGCCCCCCTTCTCGCGCCGTTTCGCTGCCGGTCTGGGAAGTTCTCGGTCGCGGAAAGCGGGAGTCGCGCGCGCGCGCGCGCGGGATGCTCATCCTCCTTCGGAATTCCGGCGCCCTTCCTCGAAGCCCTGGCCTCTGCCCCGTGGCTTCTGAGTCACACTGGGGGATGTGGGGTGCCCGGGGGCGGGATCCTTGCCGTTAAAGGAACTGCTGAGTTAAGAAGGAGAACCCGCTGCGGTGGGCATTGGGGTTTTGTGCCAGAGTGGGCTGCATTGTTGTTGTTTTTTTTGCCCTTTCCACCGGCCTGTGTTCTCTCCTCCCCCCCGGGGGGGCATTGTAATTTTTAACAGAAACAACGGATGCAGGCAGATCTCAGATCTTCTCAGTGGAACCAATTGCTAGAGAGGTGGCGATGCCTTTCGTCAGCCAAACCTTTCTTCAAAAGGGCTTCCCTTTGAAATAGCAGCACATCTTCCTCCTCCTCCTCCGATCCCTGCACTGAGGCTGGTCCTGATATGTTTAAAAAATAAATATATGCATGGAATGCTCTGTGTGTGTTTGTGTGTGTGTATGTATGTACCGGTATGTATGCATGCATATATATGTATGTGTATATGTATTTATGTGTATATATATATGTGTGTGAGTGTGTGCACGTGTGTGTGTATGTGTATTATTATTATTATTATTATTATTATTATTATTATTATTATTATTATTATTATTTATTGAATTTATATACCGCCCTATCTCCCTTACGGGACTCAGGGCGGTGAACAGGCGATAATAAAAACCACGATAAATATACACAAGTATATGTGTATATTGTGTATATGTATGTGTGTGTGTATACATACAATTTTTTAAAGAGAAAAACAGTACAAATTTTGAAAAGAAAGTAAAGTAATATGTAAAAAATGTAAGAAAGAGAAAAGAAAGATTTTTTAAAAGCTTATCAAGAAGTGGGTTTTCAACTGTCTTAACAGCAGTTTCAAGTATATCCCAGAATTGTAGATCACGAAACAAGGAGCATCCAAAGATCCTTCTATTAAACACATACTCCCTCTATGATTCCATTTTTAACAGTGTGGGAGTTCACATTTTTGGGTTTAACAAGATTGTGTATTTCTGAACGCCTTCTTATTCCTTTCCTCTTCTGAAGATCTTTTCAAAGTAAATTTTAGAGTAGAGGTCCAAAAAACAAATAAATATGAAGATTATTCTGTAGCTCTTTGAAAAAGAACCGCTTGATCTTAATATGTGGTTTAAGCAAGTTTTTGTGCATCTATATGCTCAAATTTATTTAAAAGTGTATGATGTAGTTTTTGACAAATAATTGAGAGAATTTGCAAAGAATACAAGGACACTGAGAGACTCCAAATATGAGACACACTATTTTTCAAGTACTGTATTCAGCATGGATGTTGGAAAAGATGGACATGGAGGAAAAGGGAAGAAGTAAAAGAAACTAGAAGGAAAGTAGATTGAGTACCAAAAAAGAAAGCAAAAATCCAGTATGAAGAAATCTTGGATCCTAAGTAATCTCTCAACAGAAGGAATGAAAGTGGGTATAAGAAAGAGGATGCGGAAGCTGTTTGGAACAGAATTAAAAGAACTGCATAAGCATTTAGCATTACAGCTTCAGTTACCAAAGCAACTTTAGGTGATACAAAGCAATTATAGTTACAAATGACAGCAACAGCAACAAATATTACCAAGCCATGTCAGGGAGATAGTACTGCATGTATATTCTGTAACTTCCTTGGTGTTAATTTTTCCATCCATTTCCAATAACCATCTTTCATTAGTGACAGCTTTTTCACAAGCTATTTATTCAACAATGTTGGCTCCTTTAGATATTGTTTTGTTTTCTTTCTCATTGGTATTATTTGAGATTACACTATCCTTAATTTTCTTTTTAAGAATTCTCAGCTGTTTGCCCCACCTTTAATTTTATGAGTCTATTCTCATGAAAACTTCTTTATTGTTTTTGTTAGCTTATTCAATTGGCCTTTTGAAAATCCACTGTTTGTGTTTATTTTTAATCAAGCTTTTTATTAAAAACAAAAGCTCTTATCTATACCCAAAGTCCTCACAACTTTCTGCCTTTCCTTACATACCATAGTAATATTGAGGTGAAAGCTTGAGTGTCATCTAATTTATGGATCAATAAAGTCTGGAATAGATGGTGCTAGTCTACCTTTTGAATTGTGGATGAAATCAAACAAACGTTTTGACAAAATTGTTTACTGATGTTTTATTCTTTTAGTTCTATATTTAGAAATTTGTTTATATGCAAATCTAAGCAAATTACATATGGCATATTGTTTCCCTTATCTAGAAAGATTACTGAAACTGTCACTTTTTATTCTATTTAACTATTACTCTGCAGGGTTTTTTGAATACAGTTTACTGCTAGTGGAAAGAAGAATATTTTTCAAACATGTCTAAGATTGATAAAATGAGCATTCTTGGTGTGAGGAGCTTTGGTGTGGAGGATAAAGATAAACAAGTTATCGCTTTCTTTAATCCTCTAACTATTTTGGTGGGTCCAAATGGTGCTGGAAAAACGGTAAGATTCAAGTGGGTTTGATTTCTTTTTAAATAAACTATACTTTCTTACCACCCATCCCAATGCTCAGAAGTGGCTTAATTCTGAGAATAAATATATTTTAAAATCTTAACTACAAATATCCCAAAAGAATAATAAATAACAAAATTGGGGATTATGTCTTATGAGGAAGAGTAGTATTCTGTTTTTCATTTACCTTGAAGATTAGCTCCTTACAAATAAAACTTTTTTTAACAATGACATTGAAAGAACAAATTGTATAGAATATATATTTTCTTTTAAAGAGATATATCATCAAAATTTCTGTGTGCTCATTTACAGATCGATTATTTAATTTGCACAAGTACCAAGATTCTGTCCTTACTTTACTCCCCATCCCATTGGTTACTTCTTTTTTCTTTTCTCTTTATCCTTCCTATCCTGTCTTGTCTCTTGACCATCTCTCTTTTTCTCCCTTCATTCTCTTAAATTTGTGGCTGCTTTTTTAAAGGTAACATCAATTAACTTTTTATTTATATTTTAATGGTTCAACAGATAAATTCTCATCACACACAAAGTGTTTATGAGCAGGTTAACTACAACACTGAATATTTTTTTAAAAAAACATGACTGCACAGCACACATGCATTTCTTAAGTAATTTGTACATTCATTCCAGTTTATCTACCTGCTCTATATTTGGCGGAAATTTTGAATATGTCCATGGATTTGTAGCTGTTCCATGGTATTGATGTATGTTTCTTATTTATATGTATTTTTAATAATAATAATAATAATAATAATAATAATAATAATAATAATAATAA
>NW_015387194.1:241767-273076 GCF_001527695.2 Protobothrops mucrosquamatus | reverse complement strand
TGACTGCACAGCACACATGCATTTCTTAAGTAATTTGTACATTCATTCCAGTTTATCTACCTGCTCTATATTTGGCGGAAATTTTGAATATGTCCATGGATTTGTAGCTGTTCCATGGTATTGATGTATGTTTCTTATTTATATGTATTTTTAATAATAATAATAATAATAATAATAATAATAATAATAATAATAATAATAATAATAATAATAATAATAATAATAATAATAATAATAATAAAGTTGGAAGGGACCTTGGAGGTCATCTAGTCCAGGCCCCTGCTCAGGCAGGAAACCCTACACCATTTCGGACAAATGGCTGTCCAGTCTCTTCTTAAAAACTTCCAGTGTTGGAGCATTCACCGCTTCTGGAGGCAGGTTGTTCCACTGGTTAATTGTTCTAACTGTCAGGAAGTTTCTCCTTAGTTCCAGGCTGCTTTTCTCCTTGATTAGTTTCCATCCGTTGCTTCTTGTCCTGCCTTCAGGTGCTTTGGAGAATAGCTTGACACCCTCTTCTATGTGGCAGCCCCTGAGATATTGGAACACTGCTATCATGTCCCCCCTCGTCCTTCTCTTCATTAAACTAGACATATCTACTTCCAGCAGCCGTTCCTTATATGCTTTAGCCTCCAGTCCCCTAATCTTTGTTGCTCTTCTCTATACTCTTTCTAGAGTCTCAACATCTTTTTTACATCGTGGTGACCAAAACTGGATGCAATATTCCAAGTGTGGCCTTATCAAGGCATTGTAAAGTGGTATTAATACTTCACGTGATCTTGATTCTATCCCTCTGTTAATGCAGCCTAGCACTATGTTGGCTTTTTTGGCAGCTGCAGCACACTGCTGGCTCATATTTAAGTGATTGTCCACTAGGACTCCGAAATCTCTCTCACAGTTGCTACTATTGAGCAAGGTACCCCCTATACTGTACCTGTACATTTGGTTTCTCTTGCCTAAATGTAGAACCTTACATTTTTCACCATTTTGTACATTGACAGTGTATTTTACATTTAAGAACATGACTGTGGAAAATAGCAAGACACTTCTTTCTGTATAGGAGGATGCTTTGAAAGAACTAACTTTAAACATTTTGTTATCTCATTTGTTTAACAATATACACGAGAAGTCAGCTTGTGTCAGATACATAACATCTTGCAATTCTGTACAAATCTGTCGGTGGAAATTCTTGCTAATAGAAGTGATCAGCAAAGCTCTGTATTTGTAATTCTGAGAGCATCAGCATCATTATATGAGTAAATCATTTATATCATTTCTTAGACATATGGGAAGGTTGGAGAAAATAATAAATGAGGGAGTCTACTTTTTTAATCTGCTCATCTAAGCATAGTCATTTAGTGGCTATTAAATATATTTCTGATGCTTGTTTCCATTTCATTAGACCATCATAGAATGCCTCAAATATATTTGTACTGGGGACTTCCCACCTGGCAGCAAAGGAAATTCATTTGTCCATGATCCAAAAGTAAGTAATACAATTGCTAGTTTGTTTGTCTAGTAAACTGCAGTGTGTAGGTTACGTTGATGAGGAACTTGTAGTTCCCTATTTCAAGAAAAATGACAATTGTTATTTTCTGTGTTGTGCCTTGAGATGCAGTGTCTCTACTTGAAGAGCATGTTGAAGCATAAATGTAAACAATGGATTAAAATATTTTTCACCAGAAAAATTGCATTATAAATCCATTGGAAAAATACAAAATATTACCATAGACACAGAAATGTGAAGTCACAGCTGCCAGTTGTTCTTAGTTGGTGTTTGGCATAGTATATGTGCAGATCCAAGCAATGTGTCCTTTTGTAATTGACTGATGGAAATTTTGTCAGTGCACATACCTTTACAATTCTGTTCTCATGACAACTTCCTTAGGATTTTTTAAAAAAATTATTAGCCTTCTTTGGGATGTTTTTTTCTATAAGATTTTTTTTCCATGCTCAGATTTGCTTGCATGCAGCTGACATTAATGATTTTCTCCTCGTGCAATAAAGTATCTGCTAAGGTTTCTTGTCCTCGTGCTTCTCCTTGTATCCCTCAAATCTGTTCAAAAAGAGCCCCTCAACTCTGGAGAGGAAATAGAGGAAATTCTCTCCATCATCAATGTCCAATATCCAGAAAACAACTTTTAAATCTCTGCCTCCACTTTTATTATGAATAAATATGGTTTATTCATAATATGGTGATTTACGGGAAGAAACCGTTGGTCTTCCTGGACCTGTAAATAAGCTGAACCAATTCTTAAATGCATTTTCCATTGGGACAGGTTGCCAATGAAACAGATGTCAGAGCTCAGATAAGACTTCAATTTCATGATGTTAATGGAGAGCTTGTTGCTGTCCAGCGGTCCATGGTATGTTCTCAGAAAGGAAAGAAGACAGAATTTAAAACTCTTGAAGGAATAATTACAAGAATAAAGTGAGTGAATTATCATATTTTTTTTAATTGGATGTGATCTTGGGATTATATCAGTGCAGAAGTATACCGTAATTGTATGTCTCATAACAAAGTATAGATGTACCTTCTATTTTTACATGCCCCAAAAGAATTGTAATCTTGTACCAAGTTGCGATTGGAATCTTTTCTAAATATGTTTATTTTATTTGATGCTTCCTGTTCTTTTCTAATACATTGATTTAATTGAGCAAATAATATAACTAACAATGTATGTTTTTCTTCTGTGATATTGAAAAGAGCTGTAGTGTCCTTATATGATATATTGGAAAACAATAAATGTAAGAATAATATATAAAAAATCAAATAGTCATGAAATATATGGAATGAAACAAGGGACCATGAGTTCTAGCCCTGCCTTAGGCACGAAGCCAATGGGATGACTTTAGCCAGTTGCTCTTTCTCAGCCATAGAAAAAAAGGCAATTCTAAGCCACCGTCAAATATCTTACCAAGAAAACTGCAAGGATTTGTCCAGGCAATCACAGCTGTCAATACTGATTTGAAGTGACCAAAAAACTCCCCACAAAAAATATAAGAAAATTGTGTGTATAATGTTTAGCATTCACTTGCTGTATTTTTGTGCCTATGTTCATACAGGCATGGGGAGAAAGTCAGTCTGAGCTCCAAGTGCGCAGAAATCGACCGAGAGATGATTGCTGCCCTTGGAGTTTCTAAATCTGTAATTAATAATGTCATTTTCTGCCATCAAGAAGATTCCAACTGGCCTCTAAGTGAAGGAAAGGCCCTGAAACAGAAATTCGATGAGATCTTTTCAGCGACAAGGTAATCTATACTTGGGCCTTCTTGAGTAAGAAAGATTAATATTAATTAATAAAAGGTGTCTATAGAAGTTACAGATACAATTTTAGTTAAAAAAAATCACCCTACGTTTTTTCTTTCCAAAAGGTATATTAAGGCTTTGGAAACGCTTCGTCAGGTGCGCCTGAAGCAAGGGCAGCGAGTGAAAGAATGTCAGGTGGAGCTGAAGTACTTGAAGCAGAATAAAGAAAAAGCACAAGAGATCCAGAATCAGCTAACTGGCAGGGAAACTCAGTTAGCTGCCTCCAAAGAAAACGTCAGACATATTGAAAACCAACTGGAGCCTCTCAAGGTGATTTACTATCTGTAATACGTTGATTAAATGGATGTGTCCTCAGAGCTGGCAACTCAAAACTTTTTATTTCAGCTTGGTCGCTGATTCCAAATTGTCACCCTCGTTTAAAGGTGTGCTTAATTAATGAAACATGAAAAAGCATGAAGAGAGCAATAAGTTGAATATTTTTTTAAAAAAAACAACAAAATTGGATATTTGAAAGTTGGGTCTTAATGTCCAGATAGATGGCAAGCCTGAGCTCCATGCCCACCTTAAAAATGTGGTGATTGAAGATGGGAGAGAGCTTTCCTTGCTCCCTTCCTTAGAGCCCAAATGGCTAATTCCTTTAAGGGCTTTGTTTACAAGGTTGTTTTATCCTCCCTCCTAATTGTTACGCAGCTTCTTTACATTAAATATTTACTATTCCTTTCTCAGAACTCCTTGATGGAAATAGAACAGAATCTTGTAAAAGTAACGAGACTTGATAATGAAAGCAAAGCTCTGGAAAGTCGGAGAAAGCAGATGGAAAGGGACAATCAAGACCTGCAACAAAAAATGGAGAAGGTTTGCTTTTATTGTTTATGTTTGCATGAAGTAGAATACATAAAACTGCATTTACCAATAAAGAATATTTGTAGCTCAGGGTTGAAATGAGAGGTCCTTGGTGCTCTCTGAGCTTGGTTGTTTTCTTTCAGACATTTCATTACCCAAACTAGGTAATATCATCTGTGGTACTGCATGTGAACGCTATGCTGAGCCAATGGTAAAGGTTAGATTTTTGTTCCCAGCAGCTGTTCTGTTTATGATCAGTCATCCCTCTTGCATATGTTATTACTATTGCAATGTTTTTAGTGAGCAAATCCACCGGTAAGCGGTACGGCAACATTCAGAAGTGAGATGAGAACTAGATTAGGAAAAAGGTTAACATTTTCCCAGTCCACTGCAGTATTTGTCAGTCTTCGTGGCAACAATGCGGCCTTGTGGATTAGGTTTTTAGTTTAGTAAAGACAGTCATAATCATCTACTTCTTTATGTCATATCGTCTTTGGCCTTTGCAAGACTCCCACTCTGAAAAAGATAAATTATTTCTAAAAAAAGAAATTTTCTGCTACATTGCAATGTTAGGTTTTTCAAGGAAGTGATGAGCAACTTAGAAGGATGTATCAAAACCATCAGAAAACTGTGAGCGAAAAGGAGAAGCGGTTTACGGAGTGTCAGCGAGAACTGGAGGCAGTAAACAAAGAATGCCAAAGATTTAACAGAGAAAAATCAGAATTACTAGTTGAACAAGGTATATTTTTTGTTAACTTTTTAGTGCGCGTTAATAGTGAAATTGATACAAGTATTTTTTTATGTTATATATAACTTTTATTAAGATTTTTGCAGGAGCTGCATTGGTTACTGATCTGCTTCCGGGTGCTATTCAAGATGCTGGCTTTAAAGCCCTACATGGCTTGGCACCAGGTTGTTTGAAGGACTGCCTCTCCCCAGTTAAATCTACTTGACCCACCAGGGTGGGAGGGCAGAGCATGTTGTGGGTCCTATCTATTAGGGAATTCGGGGGGGGGGGAAGGATCTGAAAAAGAAAAAGCGATAGCTCTCTCTCTCTTTGGAATGAATACAAATCCCCTCAGAGATAAAGTTGGCCCCCAACTTGTTACTTTTTCCAGAAGACTCTTAAGATGGAGGCTGATACATAGAAAATTAAATGATTGGTGTGATTATACTTTTTGGAGTGGGTGGGAGATGGGATTATATTAGTTTTATGCTTTGCATTTTTTGTAACCCACACATAGTCACCATGTGTTAGTTGGATGACTGTATAAATTTGTTTAACAAATAAATAAACATTGATTATAGTAGAAAAATTTAATAAAAACTAAACTTAAAAAGCATAGAAGAAAGTAAAAATGCAAGAAAAAAGAGAAGAAAGAAAAATGTATAATAAAAAAGTAATATATAAAGAAGTGACTTCCAAACTTGATCACAACAAGCATAAATTTAGTGATTCTTCATCTCCTCTAAAGTTATAAACATTTATCTCTTCATCCCATCTCTTGTCTGTGAACACATCCATGAAACATAATCTTTTCAGTCCTGGTGTCATCAGAAAGTTCATAAAAGGTTGCCAGAAGTAACAATCTATCTTGTTTCAACCTTGATCAAATAAGCCAACTTTATAATCCTTCCTTTTACTTTTAAAAGTCTTAATCTTTAGTTCATTCAAATATTGTCGTAGGATTTTATTTCTTTCATTTTTCCCCCTCCCATCTCATATAGTTCTTTAACAAGCCTTCTTTGTAAATCCAGTAGGAAAAAATTATTCAAATTACTTTCTTGGTTTGTCATTTGTGTTTGCCTTTAAAATTGGAAAGCCTCAGCCAATTTCTTTTGTAAATCCAGTGGAATGTCCTTTTCTAAGTCATTCTCCTGGCCTGTCAGTTATAAATCCACTTTCAATACCATCTCTTATCTTGTCAAATAATTTGTCAAATCTCTGTCATTTCTTCTGTTACATCTTTTGCACACAGTCCATCCCAACACCAATTTAATTGACTTACTAACTTAAATTATAATTTGGTAAAGGAGGATGGCCACATAAATTGTCATTCATATTTAACATGAGTGTGGCCTCAGCAACGGGTGCTTCTCGGCTCAGCTAAAGTTACACATATCTAAATTAAAAAATAGCATCAAATACTGTATCATTTTCACTGTGACCATGTAACAGATCCTAGTCTTTTTTCCGGAATGTTCATAATTCATATAAGAAGCTTTCAGAAGAGATATGAGGGAATTGCAACAAAAAATTCAGAATCAGCCTCCTCCTCCTCCTCCTCCCTCCTCCTCCTCCTCCTCCTCCTTTACCTGACAATTATGGTGAGCTGCAATAAGAACTCGATAATAACAATTTATTTATTTACTTCTACTTACTGATATAATATATAGATTCCTCATGTAACATCTTTAAGAATGAAATGTTTATTATTGTGGCAATCAGTGCTTTGTAATGATTAATTGATTGTGTAGTTCACACCTTGAGAGGACTTGAGGAAATATGCTACCGCATATAACATATACTGTATATTCTGTAGCATATGATATATATATAATATGCTACAGTATATAAATGTCTAGTTATAAACATAGTCTGTTAAGAATAACAATCATAGCTAATATATTAAAGCTGTTACGTTGAATTTTAAGGAATGTGCGAATGGTTACATTATGAAAGATCTTTGTGTCTTCTTTCTTGACTGTCCTGTTTCCTTATCAGTTATAAAGCTATATTTTCTTTATTTGGGATCTTCTGCTTGAATATACACACACCTTGAACTATGTTGTTGTTTAAGATCTCTCTTGTCCTATGTCTCTTACTCTTCTGTTTGGTACACAAACCAGTAATTCACTGTAATATGATAGCTTTGGAATTAATAAACTACCGTGTTTCCCTGAAAATAAGACTGGGTCTTATTATTTTTTTTTCTTGCCTCCAAAAGAAGCACCAGGTCTTATTTTGGGGGAATGTCTTACCTCCAGCACCGACAGCCCCACCAGCAGGTCCACTTCTTCTGTGGCTGAAGGAGTTGCTTCATTCTGCAGCTGCATTTCGGCCTGCATTTCACAGTCAGGCCTTTCTGGAAGACCACTGTAGCCGAGTACTGAGCTGTGGATTGAATCCATAGCTCGGTCCTCGGTTGCAGAGGTCTTGCAGAACCGAGCGATGGATTGAATCCATTGCTCGGTTCTTGGCTGCAGTGGCTTTCTGGAAAGGCCTGTGACTGAGAAATGCAGGCCTGGCTGCAGAAGACGCTGGCGAGGAGAGGCCTGGCTGCAAGGTAAGCGGGTGCAGGGCACATGGGGCAGCTCCACACACCCCACTCCCATTCTAGCTTGATTTTTAGGTGTGTGCCTCACCCCAAAACTAAGGCTTATTTTGGGGGTAGGGCTTATATTAGGCCCCCCCCCAAAATCAAGCTATGGTTTATTTTTGGGGTAGACTTTACTTTCGGGGAAACACGGTATTATTTGGACTTTCCAATTGATGGTGTTTTCCACCACAGAATTAATTTTACTTGATGATTACACAACTAATGGTTTTTTTTTCTATTTATATGTAGATAACAATTTACCGTTTCTTTAATCTGATCAACAGTCCTGTAAAACCTTGAATACATATATGTTTAAACTCTGTCTTTTCTACGAAGGTCGTCTTCAGTTACAAGCAGATCGTTACCAGCAGCATATTAGAACCCGAGATTCGTTAATTCAGTCTTTGGCAGCTCAGTTGGAATTGGAAGGATTTGAAAGAACACCTTTGAATGAGAGACAAATCAATAGTTTTCAGAGGCTGGTAAAAGAGAGACAGGACAAAGATATAGAAACTGCTAATAATTTAATGGTAAATATTTGAATTTGTACATTTTTAAAGGTCTAAAATAGAAAGATCTCTGTATTCAAAGTTGCAGTGAGATTAGGATGTAAATCAGTGGTTCTCAACCTTTTTAATGCCGCGACCCCAACCGGTTGTAAGTCGAGGACTAAACCGGTCGTAAGTCGAGGACTAAACCGGTCATAAGTCGAGGACTAAACCGGTCGTAAGTCAAGGACTACCCAACCGGTCGTAAGTCGAGGACTTTCCCTGCCTGGGAGCGCCACGCATGCGTGGTTCCGCCCCCTGTGCCGGCCGAGGCGTAGCTGGCAAGCGGCAGAGACGGAGCAGGCTGACCACCAGCTGGCCCAGCCCAAGGGAGGTAAGGCACCCACCAGAAAAGGGGGAAAAATGGCAGACAAAAAAAATGGCGGACAGCCTTGCTTGGCGACCCCCATGAAATGGTCGATCGACCCCAAATGGGGTCCTGACCCACAGGTTGAGAACCACTGATGTAAATAAAAGCGTATTTCTTTAAAGTGCACTTAAATAGTAGGTTGTAGGAAAATTCACATCAGTCAGTGATAGTGTATACCCTTTTCTTTTTGGTTATAACTGAAGAAAAGTGAACTTGATGGTAGGAAGCAGTGCTTTTTTTGTAAAAAAGAAAAAGAAAAAGAAAAAGGTGCCAGAACTCACACGTTATACAACCCGCCTTGCCTACCCTACAAGGTTCCATCCAAAAAAGGTGCCGGAACTCCGTTCTGGACGTTCTATGACAAAAAAAAGCCCTGGTAGGAAGTAGGGATGGCATTATATTTGGCAGAGATAAGGAAAAATAACCAGTAAGAACAAAGTCTTGGGTTTTGCTTTTTTGCTTTTTTTTTTTTTTTTGGCTTCACTTCAATATATTTCTGTGGTAGCAAAATATCGCAGGCATCATTTTTGAATAAAAATACAGGTACTCCTCAACTTACAACATTCGTTTAGCAACCTTTCCAAGTTACAACGGCATTGAAAAAAGTGACTTATGATCAAGTGATCAAAATTCAGACTCTTGGCAACTAACTTGTTTTTATGATGCCTGCCGTGTCTCAGGGTCATGTTATCATGGAATTGGGTATGTCTAGTCTAATGAAGAGAAGGATGAGGGGGGGACATGATAGCAGTGTTCCAATATCTCAGGGGCTGCCACAAAGAAGAGGGAGTCAAGCTATTCCCCAAAGCACCTGAAGGCAGGACAAGAAGCAACGGATGGAAACTAACCAAAGAGAGAAGCAACCTAGAACTAAGGAGAAATTTCCTGATAGTCAGAACAATTAACCAATGGAACAACCTGCCTCCAGAAGCTGTGAATGCTCCAACACTGGAAGTTTTTAAGAAGAGACTGGACAGCCATTTGTTTGAAATGGTATAGGGTTTCCTGACCAAACGGGCTTGGACTAGATGACCTCCAAGGTCCTTTCCAACTTTATTATTATTGTTATTGTTATTATTATTATTATCATCATCACCACCACCAGCACCACCACCACCTTTTATAACCTTCTGACAAGCAAAGTCAATGGGGAAGCCAGATTTACTTAACAGCCATGTTACTAACTTAACAATTGCAGTGATTCACTTAAATGTGTCAAGAAAGGTCATAAAATGGAGCAAAATTCACAACAAATGTCTCACTGAGCAATGGAAATTTGGGGCTCAATTGTGGTCGTAATTCGAGGACTACCTGTAAAGAGAAATGTATTATATGCACATTAATTACAAATTTCCCTTTCCTGCTACGTTAATCTGCCAGTGCAACAAAGTTAGATGGTGAGAAGCCTGGGCTTAATTTACAACATGCCATGCTCCAAAAACAAAGAGCTTATTTCAGACAAAAGGCATGTACAAGAGGGATTCTATCTCAGTCCTTATTGGTGGCTTTTATTGGCTTTTTAACATGAAACATTGTTTTAAACAGTAAATGTATATACATTAAAGTAGATTATAAATAATAGGTTAGCTGGGGCCATATATGTATATAAGTAAGTTATCACAAATTTAGTTAGGTTCAGTATAGTAAAACATTAACATTAAAAAGCATTAATTGTGGGACATTTCTTAATTTTAGTCTGGATTAGTTTTTTTTTTAATTTAGTCCTAAATAATTGTGCATAGAGTCAGTAGTGACAGAATTCTTTTCAGAACATGGGAAATGGGAATTATATGAGCATTTGTACATACTGTATAATTACAAGCATTATTGCCTAAATATTATTACTTAATTTGATGCCATTTAATTGCAGAGGAACCCACGTGCCTAATTTTGAAATATTTTTTAGATTACAACCTTTGCTTAAATAAACTGTGATTTTATCTTTTAATCAGAAAGAATTTGGCGAGAAGGAAACAATGAAGCAGAAACAAATTGATGAAATAAGGGATAAAAAAACTGGACTTGAAAAAACCATTGTCCTAAAGTCAGATATTCAAAATAAGAAACAACTTGAAGTAAAGAATCTAAAACAGGAATTACATCAGCTTGAAGGATCCTCAAATCGACTCCTGGAACTGGATCAAGAACTTACAAAAGCAGTAAGCCTTGGTTAAGAAACTATATATGTGATAAAACTAAAGGATAAACATAGCTCTTCGCATCCATGGTTTGTTCTAAATACTCTCTAAATCCATATTCTAAAAACTAGTTTTCCCTCATTTATTCTTACCTAGTTAAATGTCAGATATCAGAACAGAACACAAGAGGCTACTTTGGTATAGCCAAGAGTCTGAGCCTATCACCTTTTTTCACCTGCATGTGTGAAAAAAATAACATCAGTTTGAGAAGGGCACACTTAATGTAGCCCTTTCTCTGAACTGACCTATTTCTATATTCGGATGCTTTTCTCATTGGAGAGTGGTAATGACATAGAGATGTTTTCTTCGTTGGCTACAAAGAGTATCCAGTATATATTGCTAGGATTAGCATTAATTCAGTGAATACAGTTCTAATCTGTTCATTAGAATATGCATACCTAAAATGGAGGGGGGGAAAATCTGCTTTCTTTTATTTCTCTTTAGAAACACGAATTAGCTGAAGCTGAGAAAAATTGCAACGTTGAAACCCTAGAAATGGAAATTAAGGAACTACAAAAAGAAAAGGGAAATTTGGACAGTACTCTTCGGAAACTGGATAAAGAGATGGAACAACTGAACCTGAATACTACAATTATAACCCAAATGGATATGCTGAAAAAAGATAAAGTAGTGTATTTTATTGGATACTCCTATATGCTTGAAATATTTAGCACAGATAATGTCGCGTTTGCATGAAAGCAACAGCTAGTTCAAATGTAATGCTTGATCCATCATTTGGAGTACTCAGATTAACATTATTTCCCACATCTATTAAGTAGTAAACAATGTTTATTTTAAAGTAAGGACAAACAAATATTGAAAATCTTTAAAGCTTTCTTTGTATAGTTTACTATTAAGTCTAAGCTAGTTCTGTATTTACCGATCAAGAAATGCTTTCTTGCTTATAAGTGATCGTATTGTTGTTTCTTTTTTTAAGGCTGACAAAGAAGAACAAATCAGAAAAATTAAATTTAGACACAGTGAAGAATTAATCTGCTTATTGGGATTTTTTCCAAGCAAAAATCAGCTTGAAGATTGGCTTCACTCGAGAGTTAAAGAAATTAATCAGACAAGAGACAAACTTGCCAAGCTCAAGTGAGTATTAATTCTATTTTATACTGAAGTGTGGGGATTAACATTAATTAGATCTGTCTTTCACTTTTTTATCATTAGTACAGAATACAGTGTCATGGTTCCCACAGACAGAGATGAATAAAGCAGAACTCCAAGGCTTGAAAATTCCTTAAAGAACATGTTTATTGGTTATATAGTATCAGTAGGATCAAAAGTGAAACCAAGTCTGAATACACAAGTAACAATTACCCGATTGCAAAGTATAATGTCCCACCCACAAAACTATGTAAGCAACAATTAACCAGTGGAACAACCTGCCTCCAGAAGCGGTGAATGCTCCAACACTGGAAGTTTTTAAGAAGAGACTGGACAGCCATTTGTCTGAAATGGTATAGGGTTTCCTGCCTGAGCAGGGGGTTGGACTAGATGACCTCCAAGGTCCCTTCCAACTATTATTATTATTATTATTATTATTATTATTATATTATTATTATTATTATTATTATTATTATTATTATACATTTCCCAATATATTCATCTGGTGGGCTTTTTTTTTCACAACGTCCAGTCCTTGGTCTTGGGAGTAGTAGATGACCTTGGCTCCCACAGGACAGAAGATTATTTTGAATAACGAAGCACCTGGGCAACTCTCCTCCCTCCATTCTATGTGGCAACCTAGAATGAGAAAATGGCTACAGCCATGCTCATTGGAGAGTTGACATACAGTCTATTAGATGTTTAAAAATGTACTTTGAATTACATTATAAATTAAGGCTTGTGTACAATGGAAAAGGGGGAGTATTTTCAAAATTTTTGTCAGTCCTTTTCAAACAAGGACCTAAGACTGCAAACAGTACTGTATTCCCTCAGCCCCAAAATTATTTGAATACAGGTAATCCTCGACTCACAACTGTAATGGAGCCTGCCCACACTTACAACTGCAGGGATGCTTCATCTTCCCTTCCTGCACAACTTATCTCCCCAATATTTATGTCCTTTTGGCTGTCCTGCACAGCAGCACTTTTTGGCAGGGTTGAAGTAGAGCCTAGGGCCTTTAGCAAGGTCAGTCAGCTGCCACTGCCCTCAGGCATCTACTTCAGCCCCAGCACTGCCGCTTCCACTGAGTCATGTTGCCTCAAACCCTACGCCATGACCAGCCACCACAGCCCAAAGTCCCAGTTCCTCCCACTGCCCTGTGCTCCAGGGACCTTCACCACCTTTCTCCCTCTGCTGATAATCCCTATGTGAGGTAGCTGCTGGCAGTGCTAGTCCTTCCTCCAAAGGCCATTCTCTCTATTCTCCAAATCAGGCATGCTGTTGTATAAATAGCATGCCTATTCTTGAAACACCTGGGGAAAATGGAAGATGGAGAAGAAGACCCTGCGCTAGTGAGGTTTCCTGGGGTGGCTAGGACTTCCTGGAGCAGCTGTTTTGCACTGTGCTGCAGCTCTAGAGCTTCTTGCAGCCCCAGAGCCACGGCATACCAAAAGGCCCCTTTGAGCCATGCTGTTGGGGTAGCTATGGCTTCACGCCGCACTGCAACTCGGGCTTCTTGCAACCCAAGAGCCGCAATGCACTACCAAGCCACTGGGTGGCAGCATATTCTTTCCCTGGCTTTCCTGAGCTCCTCACTTTCCCAAATTTTATTCAGCCTCTGTGTTGGGCCTCTCAGGGCTTCCCCCATCCTCCTGTGGCACCGCCGCTCCCACTCTGTATCTGAGACTCTCTCCACTTCCCACTTAATGATCTATGCATCTGGAGTTATGGAAACAATCATGCCTGCCTGTATCACTGTTGCTAAGCTACGTGGTCATGTGACATTACGCATTATGACAGCATTGCTTAGCGACCGAAATTCCAGACTTCGGACTACCTGTATTTTTTATTTTTTTTCTTCTCTGTTTTTCTTTTCTGCACTTTCCAGTTTTTCTTTTTTTTCTTTTAGTTTGTATTGTTTTTTTTTTAATTTTTGTAAATCTTTAATAAACTATTGTTTAAAAAAAAGAAACTTAAGCAGTAATGAGACCAAGTTAAATGGCTTGAGTCAGAGCATTCATTATCATGGTACCATCAGAGAGAATGTATTTAATTAAATTAAACTAGAAATGACCAGCATATGGGTAACATTAGAAAAATCTAACAAAAAACTCCTTAGTCTATGCTTTGCCACAAAGTCCAACAGAGAGATGGGGAGGGGGGAAATAGGTAAGTGGTCTTTATAGTAGATCTGAGAGTTAAAGAAATTTGTTTGGGTGAAAGCAGTTCTTAAGAGAGCCTAGCATGTGGTTGTTTAAACTTTAAATTATAACAGAACTTTGATGAAGGAAATAGACGAGACAGATTCAGGGTAGAGGGAAGTAGAAGAATCAGACATGGAGGTGTGGTGTGGCAGCTGTGGTAGACCTGTAGAATGTGGCAAACCCAATGATTCACTGTTTGGGTTACTGAGTGATTGTGCCCATTGGGTTTATCAAGTAAATTTTTGCATGTACATATGTGGCTGAGAGGGTTATTCTTTGTCCAATAGTTTTAAATGTTTACTTACGCTATTCGACCTGCAAATAATTTAAATAATTTCTTCTGAGCATTTTCTTTTAAACAAAAGCATCTATTCCTTTCAGATTATAAACTCATTGAAGTAAAAGCGTAAAAAGCTTGTTTTTTTAAAAAAAAAAATATGATCCTTTTGGTTAGTTTTTGATGATATTCTTATTGGGCAAATTAATGATTACGGTTAAACCCCAAACTAAGATAAGAACTCAATTTACAAGCTAACTGTATTTCTTGATTCATACAAAATGGAAAATTATGGCCGAGGTATCCTGGAAATGAAGGAAGTTACTGATGTGCTGAAATAGAGAAACAAATACACAAGCCTATAATACAGTCCTACAGATGGTGGATTCTAATATTGTCTGAACTAAGCCAGTGTGAAAGCCATGCATATCTGCCAGAGCAATCTAAGTAACAAAAAGATAGATAGAATTGCTTTGAACTGATGAACATCATTTGGTAGTCAGATGCCCACCCAGTGAACATTTTTAAATAGAACTAGAAAATCAAATCACTTCAACCATTTGTTTTTTTAAAAAAAACCCTCAGTTCTGATTATAATACTTATGTTTCAGCAAAGAACTTGTTTCAGCAGAACAAAACAAAAGTCACATTACCACCGAACTAAGGAAAAAGGAGGAACAGCTGTCCACATATGAAGAAAAGCTTTTTGATGTCTGTGGAAGTCAAGATTTTGAAAGTGATCTTAATAAACTGCAGCATGATATTGAAAAAACATCCAAGCAGCGAGGCAAGTCTATATAACTCCTTCCTACTTCAATAGGATACAAAAAAAAACCCCATTCCCCCCCTTATATACTTGTTTATACCAGTAACTTGTAAGCTTTAAAACAGGGGTCTTCAAACTTGGCCCTTTTATGACTTGTGGATTTCAACTCCCAGAATTCCTCAGCCAGGCATGCTGGCTGAGGAATTCTGGGAGTTGAAGTCCACAAGTCATAAAAGGGCCAAGTTTGAAGACCCCTGCTTTAAAACAATATCAGGAGCTGCATTCATAGTAGAGCTGGATATCAGAATAGATAAAAATAGGCAAAAGTATGATGTTTCCCTCCTTAGTTTAGGAAGTTTATACTGAACAATAACACTGAAGTTGAGCAAAGATCCAACAACGTGTGCAAGTCATCCAACAATCTTGTTAAATTACGGTATGAAAATCTTGACAGAAACTTAGCATGGAGGTTCCACTATTATTTTAACAGGGATCGCTGCGTTAATTACTGCCTGTTATTTTAAATAGATTTACTAGTAACTAATTTTTTGTCAGGTGGACAGGCACTCAGATTGTCATTTCTTAAATGTAAGCTCTCATAAAGGTGGGGAGAGGATTTAACTTTTTCAGTTTTAATTGTATAACTGGATTTAAATCTTCTGCGAGGAAACCGATGTGGGTACCAGTAGACAGTTAGTTATTACTAACTTTAGCTACTTTCCTATTAATTTGCCTTGTGGGAAGCCAAGAGAAGGTTGCAAGGAGGTACTTAATAGCCCACAATCCTCACAGTGCCTGCCATCACTAAGTAATGCGGTCATGTGACATTGCACTTTACAACTGCATTTGTTAACGATGGAAATTCTGATTCCAGTTACCCTTGCTAACCAAAGGCTATCTGAAATGTTCAATTGGAAAGAAATTGCCACTCTTGATGCAAATCTTGGATTTAAGAAATATTCTGGCTTTCAGCCTGTGTTTTTATTGGTTTAACTGATTTAACTTTGCTGTTCATCTTTGCTTTGATAATAAATTGCTTTGGAGGTTTTTTGGTAAGTAGGTACAAGTTCTTGACTCCAGTCATCCGTTAATAAGAAAGGCTAATCCTCTTTACCAAAAGGAATTTGAAAAAATGATAATTGATAAAAAATCAGTCTTCCCTCTGTCTTATAAAATCATTTGTTTTTCAATACAGCTATGCTTGCAGGAGCCACAGCAGTTTATTCACAGTTCATCACCCAACTAACAGACGAAAGCCAGTCATGTTGCCCGGTGTGTCAGAGGGTCTTTGAAAAAGAGGCAGAACTGCAAGATGTCATAAATGATCTTCAAGCCAAATTGCGCCTTGCTCCAGACAAACTGAAGGCAACAGAATCTGAATTGAAGAAAAGAGAGAAGAAACGTGATGATATGATTTCTCTAAAACCTATCAGGTGAGGCAGGAAGCACAATGTTCTATGTTGTGAGAAGTGAATGAAGTTTTCAGGAAAGGCAGTGTTTTGATATGTGCATGTTAAAGGGGTTTCCTGGCTTATGAGGCACTAACATCCTCTATCACAGTGGTGGCGAACCTATGGCACGCGTGCCAGAGGTGGCACTCAGAGCCCTCTCTGTGGGCACGCTCGCCATGCCCCGGAGATGGCAACTGTCCCTCTTCAACCAGCTGCCCACTAACTCTCCAAGGTCCCACATGGCTGGATGCATCCCAGCACCTATGTGCTCACTGGCCTCTGTGTGCAGGGGCCAATGGTGTCAAGGCAGCAGCCGCCCCGGCCCCTGCCTCATCTTGCCCTGTGACAATGGCACCTCCGCCCTGTCTCGCCTTGCCTCGCCTCGCCCTGCAGGATGAGCCTCCTGCCCACCGCCCCACCTGCCAAAGACCCCCTGGATCTCCCCCAACCCTGCCCGGCCCCCACAGGCGTCCCTCCCCACGAGCAACATTGAGGTGATCACGCCCATCTTGGCCACACCCACCCAATCTGCCATGACCACCACAGCCACGCCCATCCAGTGGGCCACACCCACCTGGCACCCAGCGATAAATAAGTGGGTTTTGGGTTGCAGTTTGGGCACTCGGTCTCTAAAAGGTTCGCCATCACTGCTCTATCACTTCCATCATAAAATAATACAGTGGCTTAAATAATGAGTTGCCCATCTCAACAGCCTCGGTGGCCATGCGGTTGTGAAGGATCCCTAAATATTTGGAGGGCAGGGTTGGCTCAGGAGAAAACAGTAGACACATTCCTCCTTCCCATCCCTTTTTCTCCAGAGGAATATGCCATGAGGAATTCCACTTAAGGGGAAGAAAGATTTAGGACTTCACAATCCAAACAAACGTAATTGTAAGCATTCAAGTTAGAATCCAAGTATAGTTGTACTAAGTTGACTTTATGACTATTAACAGAGAAGAAAACATCATGCATTTTTATTTTCTGTTTCTCACAAAGACAAACAGTATCTGAACTCCACGAAAAAGATATACCTGAGTTGAGAAACAAGCTACAGATTCTTAATAGAGAGATTCAGCGCCTTAAAGCTGATATAGAAGAACAGGAAACCCTCTTGGGTACTATCATAACAGAGGAAGAAAGTGCAAAAGCATGTCTGCAGGATATTATACTTTTGGAAAGGGATCAGGTAAGGATACTTCTTACCAGATTTGCACACAAAAACATTCCTTTATCACACTTCACACGTGAAGCGGCAAAGTCTGTTGGAAAAGAATGTCTGTTCGTTTAGCTTTTTTTCCCCCCAATTGGTCACATAATAGGAAGGAATCCTTGAATTGAGGTTGCAGGCAACATCTGTATAAATGTGCCATGTTTATCTGCAATAGATATTCTGGAGCCTCAAATATATTAAAAGCCAGTCCTTGACTTAAGATGCACAATTTACCTTGCTAAGTGATGCGGTCATAAAGTGCAATTTCTTTGCTTAGTGACAGCAGTCGCTGCAGTCCTGGTTGCTGTCATTAACTGAATCTTATAGTCATTAGCTGAGGCAATTTCCTGCTAACTTCCCACAACTAAGTCAGTGGGGAAGTCAACAGGCATTTGCAAACCCCAAGCAGGCCCACAGGCAGTTAAGTGACTGCTGCCTGGTGGGGGAGGGCATGATGGGTTAGGGAGGCATGATGAAAGTTGGGGAGGGTGCATGAGGTGTGAGAGGCACAGTGAGAGTGTGAGAAACATAGCAAGGCTCAGTGTGGGTGTGCAAGGGTGCATGGGTAGTAAAGGCACAGCGGGATTCAGGGATATGGGGGAGTGGTATGAGGGTGAAAAGAAGGTATGGTATAACTCTGGGTGGGTGTGCAAGTGGAGCAGCAAAGTGCAGAGGGGGTGGGATAGGATGCACAGGTGGGGGAGACTTTGCCCAGGACTTTCAATCCTTCCCTGCCGGCTTCCCCATTGAATTTCTGGAAGTGATCGAGGGGGGCTGTGACCAGTTGTAAGTGCAAGCCGGTTGCCAGGTACCCAGATTAGGATCATGTGACCATGGGGTGGTGGGACGGCCAGAACTCTTGACAACCAGTCAAAACCTAATATTCATTGAGCACCATCATAGCTTCAAATGATCGCTGAACAAATAGTTGCACATTGAGGACGACCTACGTTAAGCACGTCAAGATTCTCAGTGTTTTCTTTCTGTTTTTTTTCAGATTGATCTAAAGGATGTTGAAAGAAAAATTGCTCAGCAGGCTGCTAGGCTCCAGGGAGTGGATTTGGGCCGGACTCTTTTACAAGTGAGCCAAGAGAAACAGGAAAAAAAACATCAGTGGGATACAGGTGATGACATACAAGGAGCAATCATATTTTCATAACTAAAACTGTGTTTCTTAACTGTGTCCTTCCTATGCAAAATCCTTCAAATCGCATTTTCAAAATTAATGGAAACATGGAATCATTTCCCTCCAAAGAAGTTATTTATTTATTTATTTATTTATGTATTTATTTATGTATTTAATTAAATTCTGCCCATCTCATGGTTTGAAATATTCAGAAGAAACAATTGTTCGTTTTAAGAGTTGCTGGCATTAAATTAAAAATGTGAGGAGGGAGAGATATTTGTGTCATCTTGCGCTCCCCAACAAAAGGCAGGATATAAATCTAAGAAGAAACTACTTATAGCTACAAGTGCACAGCTAAAATTAAAATTTATCCTTACTTTCACTAATAAAAAGTAATATTAACAAATTTTTCTTAACTCAAATATTGGAAACTTCTCTTACAGGCCTCTATTTTTTTTTATTTCCAGGAGTTTTTTTCTAATTTTTAAAACTTACAAGAACAATTTCATACACAGCTATAAAAAAAATTTGAATCAGGATGTTAAATAATTTTTGATATATACATTATAATGAATTTAGGTAATTAAAATTCCTCTTGTCTCAATTAATTGCAATAACTACAGCTTAAATTTAATCTTAAGGTATCTCTTTGTCCAAACAATCCCACACAATATCATCAGAATAAATATGATAGTTGCTAATCAGATTTTACCAGCCTATAGTTTTTATAACTGAAGTTTCCTATGAGAGCTAGCAATAGAAATACAGTGCTGGTAGACCTTGCTTAACAACTGCCCTGTTTAAAGACCATTCAAACTTACTTATCTGACTTTAGACTAAATTTCATCCAATTAATTGTATTCTTTCCTAGTTTATTAAAAAGTGAATTCCTTTCATTTTGCTTGCAGTTACAAGCAAAATTGAACTGAAGCAGACACTTAAGCAAGACCAACAAAATCAAGTCCAGCATTTAAAATGCACAGTAAATGAACTCAAAGCTGAGAAACTTCAGATTTCCAGTTGCATGCAGCGTCGACAGCAACTTGAAGAACAGACTGTAGAATTAACAACCGAAGTGCAATCTTTAAACAGAGAGATCAAGGTAAAAAAACTAATGAATATTGGGACTATCATTGCTATTCCTCCCTTGTTTCAATTTTGTTCAATTTATATATTTGGTCAAATAATCATAAGATTTTTACATGTGTCTGTAATGGTAAAAAGCAAATTTCTAAAACAAAAAGGACATAGTTATGTGCTTTTTTTTCTTTTCAGGAAGCAAAGGAACAGTTATTTCCTTTGGAAACAACTTTGGAAAAACTACAACGAGAAAAAGAAGAATTGTTGGACAAAAAGAATACAAGTTACAAAATAACACAAGAGAAGGTTAGCTACTGGGCCTGAGTTGGTTTATATATTCTTATAGGAAATTTATTCTTGGCTATTGGTTATTTTTTGGGTTTGGTTATATTTGTCTCATTGTTTTTGAACATGACAGCCACTCAGATCAGTCCCAACAATATTTCCTACAGTTAAACTAAAACTCAGATCTCTTTCTCATCATTTTCACAATTTTTTAAATGCATGTCTTAAGTTTCCTTTATAGAAGCAATCTACTCCAAACACAGCCTCTGGTGCGAAGTAAGCTATTACATTCTCTCCGTTCTTCATACACATAAAGACTTTATACTGATAACTACAGTCTTGATTAGACCTATTGTGAAAATGCATGGTTGCAAAATTGCTATCTTGTTCTTGCAGCATCACAAATAATAAGAGGCTTAAAAAATGCATATTGCCTTCAAAAGAGGAAGACTGACCCCAGTATAATGTCTTGTATCTGTACAGAATTATTTGGTTCTGTACTTAGCTGCTTGAAGCTATCAAAAGTGAAGGTGTTCAGAGATTAGTTTCAAACCGGGTTATAAAGGATTTGGGCTCCAACATATAGCAACTGCCATGTAGAAGTACCCTAGACCAGGGGTCCCCCCCACTGGTGGGCCTTGAGGGGATTGCAACCAGGCCACAAAAACAGTCGGTGAACGCGCATGTGTGCACGCACATCCTCACTTGTGCAAGCAGCACACAAGCTCATGCGCATGCTCCATTTGTGTGAGCGGCAGGCATGTGTGCACTTTGCTTGTACAAATGGAGCTGTGTGCACACGTACGCGCTTGCTGGCCACTTACACGGAACCTTCTCCCCCGCCGGTTCACGTTGGGGACCCCTGCCCTAGACTCTCAACCTCTGAAGGAAATGAAAGCAGACTACAAGAATCATTACACAGTTCCTACAATGAAAGAGTGGTGAGAAATGGAATCCTTCAAATACATATTAGAACTGAAGTAAAGAAGCACCTGCCTTAACCATTTGAAGAAAGGTGTTTCCTTGTTACTAAATGCAAAATGTCCTTTCAAAAGATTTGCTTAGCTTTAGTCTACTGCATAGTAGCTGTGGAGCAGGAAACATCTGCGTTAAGGATTATTAGAAAAGGAGTTAAGAATAAGTTGCCAGTTCTAGAGCTATAAAGTTGTGGGGTATCTACACTTGAAATGGTACTTCCCTAAAGCATGTTATAAAACTTTTCCCCCTCCATTTATCAAACAGTATCAAAGGGCAGAGAGGAGAATGGAAAATAACAATCAGACACCTGTGGATCTTCACAGTAAACTTTGCAGAAATCACAATTGACCTATATATAAAAATAATGTCATGGTTCCGATCGACAGAGACAAATAAAGCAGAACTCCGAGGCTTGCAAATTCCTCAAAGAACATGTTTATTGATACAGAGTATCGGTACTTCAAAAGTGAAACCAAGTCTGAAGAGATGCATAACAATCCCCCAATACAAAGTTAAGAAATCCCACCCCCAAAGCTATGCAAGCAACTACATTTCCCCACTCAGCTTGTTGGCGGGTTTTCATTAAACACCCAGCCTGCAGTCTTGGGAGCAGCCGATGACCTTAGTTCCCATGAAAGAAAGCTGAAGAGAGAAAGTCTGTTTTGTCTAGCACAAAGTCTGTTTTGTCTGGCAAACCCCCCTCCCTCTGCGCTATGTGGCAACTAGGAATGAGAAGGAAAAAATGGCTGCAGCCATGCTCATTTTAAAGTTGACAAACATTTTATTTCTTTCAATCTGGGCGACATGTTACAAATTCCATATTGCTTCTCTTCAAAATATTCTGGTCTAATTAAGGTAAGGTGCAGTTAGAACCTACAGTGTTTTGAAATATATATTACTTGAATAATGTTGGCTGTTGATTAATATATTTCTTACAATCAAGCATACTTCTTATGCATTTAACAGATTAATGACATTAAAGAAAAAGTTAAAAATATCCATAACCACATGAAAGAGATTGAGAATTATATCCAAGAAGGGAAAGAAGAATACAAGCAGGTAATTAGCAAAAAGCTAATCAATAATAATAATTTTCAGAAAGTTTCTTCCGAAGATTTTACATGAAACTTTGAACACTAAAATGTTTTTTTTTTCTTTTCCAGCAAAAGGAATCTCAACTGGAAAAAGTCACAGTTCAGCTAGTAGATTGTGAGAAAAAGACAGAGAAGATAAATAAAGAAATGGGAACAATTAGGCAAGATATCGATACTCAAAAGGTACCTTTATCTTCTCCATTAATCTAGTAATAAAACAATATAGATTGTGTATAATATGTCCTCCAAATTTTTGTCATACTTTAATCTGAAATCTTAATAGACAAGAAATACTGTGATATCTTAGATTCTACTTGTATCATATTTGCTGTTATTATTTGACTTAATAAAACAAATGACAGTGATTTAACTTGAGACTTTATAAAGTAATTGTGCAGTGATTGCAATAAAATCCTCTGGTACTTAAGAAGTAACTGAAATGTAGCTTCTAATATGGGAGTGCAATTTACTAGTAATCTCAAGTAGCCAAATACAATAACCCAAAGCAGAAAGAGTATGAATAATACCACTTGGCAATCCTGCTCTATCAAGAACTGTTGGCTTATATTTTGTGCTTACATTTCCATGTATGTTATCCTGATATAAATTGGCAATCAAAATATTCTGGTGGTTAGTATGAGAGGGCAATAGATATAAATGTGATAGATAACAGGCTGTTACAACAGGGGAGTCACCAAAAATATTAGATGAGCATTTGAATCTCTCTACAAATGTTGATGGAAACATTAGTAATGAATGCTGTTTCAAAACAAAGCAGCTTCAGGAAACAATGAGTGAAGATAGAAAACTGATATAAATATAAATGTTTTCTCAATTTGTAAGAATGTATGCTATTGTGTTATTTCAGAAAATAAACTATATTCCATTTATTGAACAGCAATCATTAGGACACTAGTTCTCTCCTTTGGAATTTGCTTTATTCTCCACACAAATTATATAATCCTAGCACTTTTTTCATCTGATGAATTAGTTTCGAGTTTCCCAAAACTAATTTCATAAAGGTTCAGTTATATTCCCTTGAAATCTTTCTTCTGAAATAAAAAAATCTCTTCCATTTGAAAGATCAGGGTCATTAATGAAATCTATTGCTTTTGTAAAACCTAAGTACAGTGTTATGAAATTTTAAAATGATTTATACTGTTTGAATAAATATCCTTGAATGAAGACCTAGGCCAACATCTACTTGTACAGTGGGACTTGCTTATCTGTCTGCTACCTTATATGCCTCAAAGTCTCTATGGAAAACTGAAGGACTTATTCTGCGGTGGAAGTCATTTTTGCTGATTTAATGCACAATTTGATTCTACCTATAATTTTCTATTCTAGACATGATTCTTTTTGCACAATGAGATATCATCTGAAAATAAGGATTGGTTCTGATGTTAGTTAAAATAACTTATTGCCTTCGAGTCAGTGCTGACTTTTGATTACTACCTGAACTAGCCTAAGGTGGGACTAGAATTCATAGACTCCCACCTGATACCTTAACCATTGCAGGTAATCTTCAGTTAAAGACTACAGTTGGCACTGGAGTCTAGGTCATTGAGCAAAGCAGTTCTTGAGAAAAATGCCCATGTGACTGTGGAGGAATTTGGCCTCTGTGCATGATCGGATTTTGGCTTGTAAGGTTCAAGCAGGCATAGAGTTGGGAGAACTCTTCAGAGGCAGGCAGGGAGGGATTTGAGGCTCCGCGCATGCTTGAATTTCAGTTCCCAAGGTTCAGGCTGGCCCAGAATTGGGTGTCCTTTTCTCCGTGCCTCTGTGGGGTTCTCTGCAGGGATGGTGAAAGAGGGATTTGGGTCTCCGTGCATGCTTGAATTTCAGCTGTGGCAGGGACCTCTTTCATCCAGACCCCAGAGATGAAAGGGAATCCTCTTGGCAGATGGTAACAGTTTGCAGCCTTCTCTGCTGGCTTCTCCATTGACTTTCTGGGGAGGTTGGCAGAGAACACTGCAAGTTGTGATCACATGAATATGGGGCACTTGGCAACTGGTCATAGGTGTGAACAGCCAGATTGCAATCATGTGACCAAGGGAGGGTGTGCGACATTTTGTGACAGTCAGAAGTCCTTTACAGCAGAGGTCCCCAATCTTTTGAGCACCCAGGGACCGGTTCCATGGAGAGAGGGACCGGAAGAGACGTGGTTTCATGTACTGCCTGCATCCCACGGATGGGGCTTTGCTTGTTTGCACGGACTGGTTTCTGGCATGCTGTGGCCTGGTGCTGGTCCACGGACTGGGGGCAGGGGACCCCTTCTTTACAGGACATAAACCATTCTTTCCAAGACCATCATAATTTCAAACTGGTGTTAAGCAACCGATCATTAAGTGTGGATCACCTGTTCACCAAACTAGCTCTCTAAAATAACATATGCACCTAAAAGATTAAAGTTAAAGCATAAGAGTATTTTTGAACACTGAATATCTTTGATTCTCAAACTGTGAACGGGCACACCTTTTTTTAAAGCTAATTAGGTTTGTTCATGCAAAATGTGTCCCACTTTCCTTGGGCAAGTCATGAAATTCGTGAAATTAAAATTCATATGTCATTTTTAGGGATCGTGATGTTGCAATTGTGAAGAACATCTGATAACAGCTCTTGTTAACAAAATCCATATGTTCTTCTGATTGTAATGGGATAAAATAGCGTAGAATAATTCATTATTCAATTTTATTTGCATTTAGATTCAGGAGCGATGGTTAGAAGATAATCTTACTTTAAGAAAAAGAAATGAAGATCTAAAAGAAGTTGAAGATAACATAAAACAGCTTTTGAAGGAAATGGGGGAAATGCAGGTACCACAACTGAAAAGGTATATCTTTCTTTATAAAGAAAAATCATTTCTTAAATCAAAGGCATTAGACCTCAAGTATTTGCATTTTTTTTCTTTTGTGGTCACAAATATTTTTGTAGTGTCTGCCTAGTGATAGAGGTAAACCTACTGTTTTGATTAGATGATTCTCTCCTCTTAACAATTGTAGCATGAGCAATAGACCGTGGCTTCTGATAACCCTAAATAGCGCTTCAGTGTATTGTTTATGCTCAACATCTGGTATCACAAGGCGCACTGCCTCTAATGTTGACATCTCTATTGATTTGTTACCATGACCAGGCATAGATCAGCTGTAATTTCCACTTCATGCCCATAGCTGTAAGTTTGCAGTTATAAGACAACTGTTAATTAGGAGGAGTCTGGCGGCACCTTTTCTGACTATTTTTATGAAAAGGCATAAGTTTTCATGAGCTACAGTTCATTTCATCAGATGCATGGAGTAGCTAAACTCATGTAGGACAGCTATTGTAATCCTTGAAATATAATGTAGCAAAATTATTTTCTGTTGCGTGACAGGGCATGGCTCAAGCGAACAGGTTCAGGTTAGAGTAAAGGATTTGAAACTAATGCTAAGGACATCCTGATATATAAATTGTTATAAGCTGTTTCAACTGCGAAATGCTGCCTCAGAAATAATGTTTCAGCAGAGATTGAACGGCCGTATATTAACGTTCCTAAAAGAAGGGGGCTTGCTTCCCTAAAGCCTGGTAAGAGCTAGGAGAGGCCTGCAGTCTCCTGACAGCCAGCTGATCGGGCCAGAGGCCTAGCCCACAAGCGTGGCTACCTGAGGATAGATCACTAAGCTTCCACCCTGGTGTTTCAGAGCATCAGAGCTTCTCACAGCCATGCATGTAGGCTTGTTTGGAAGCCTATACAGCATTGGAATGTGTCGCTCAGGCCTTAATCGTAACTGGACTCTTCCACCCTGCTAGGTTGATTTTTGGCTTTGCAAAGCCTTTTTGCTGTTTGTCTGTCTGCTTTTTAGACCTGGTTGGGTGGCGAACCTCCCAGGGCCTCCCCTATCCCTGAGGCACCATTTAATGACTGCTTCAGGGAGAGCAGGGTTGAGGGTTATTAAGCGAGGTTGAGGGTTATCTCGCCTAATGCCCATCACAAATTGTGACTATAATTAGCAAACTCCATTACAGTTGTATGTCGAGGACTACCTGTATGCTACTATTTTGTCTTTAAACTGGGGAATGAAATAGTGATTAAAACACAGATCAGGATTAATGGTAACTATGGCTTTTAGATATTATAGGAAACCACATTTTCCTTATGATATGAAAAAGTGTTAAAGATGTAAGCATTCATTATTATCATCCATAGTTGAATCTGGTTGGATATCAGCTCAGCAATGAAGCTGGTGACTTTCTTTGTATCTGTTTTATTTAGTCTCCTTCTACAAACCAAAATATTTGGTTTCAGAGATTTGAATGCACTTCACAACCATTAATTAGATGTTTTCATGTTTCAGGCTTTACATTATTAATACACACGACTGTAAAAATGCCATTTCTTAATCCTGTTTTATACTTTCACCGTTTGTTTTCCATTGTATTATACTTCCTTTAAAATGGAGATTCTTGCTTCTTTCTGTTGAAGATTACTTCCATATTGACCTAATTTCTCATGTACTCTTTTTTCGTAATCAAGTTGCCAATACTTTTTGCTCATAATTTTCTGTGCCATGTAAAACTAATAATAAAATTGTATGTTTATCTTTTTTTTTTTTACTTAGAAATCAAAAACATTTAGAAGAAAAGATAGAGGATTTGAAAAGAAGCCATAGTTTGGCACTTGGTCGGCAGCATGGATTTGAGGAGGAGATCCTAAGATATAAGAGAGAGCTGAAAGAACAACAGTTCAAAGATGCTGAAGAGAAATATAGAGAAATGATGATAGTTATGAGGACCACAGAACTGGCAAACAAGGATCTTGATATTTACTATAGAGCACTGGATCAGTGAGTAATGTCATATGCCCAAAATATTTCTATTTCAAACTAACCCAAATAATATTTGGCTGTTCTTTAACAAATCATTAATATACGTACAAAGAGCTTATTTGGGTGGATGGGATGAATATGAAGATATTGGCTGCAAAAAAATATCTCTATTTAAATTTTGGAAACCTAGGATCTGATTTTTGGACAGTTCTTATATAATACCTGATAAAACCCAAGTTGCAAGTATGTTTTAGCTGGCAATTAGACATGCATACCTGGGTTGCTAAAATTGAATAGCTCTGTATTCTCTCATGTATGGTCTAGGGTAGGGCGAATAATCTATATTTAAACTCAAATATAATCTATTCATTATTGGCAGGCAAGACTTTGCATATATTTGGTTTTATTTTATTTTGTCTTTTTAATCTGCTACTGCTTGTCCATATTTAAAATAAAGCAGACCTATAAACAAAATGAATAACAAAGTGTTTATCATTCAAATTAATTTGTTCTGTCCTTGTGCAATAAACCTGTGGGCTGTGTCCACTACCAGGCGGGTGCTCGGGGCCTCACACAAATTTACAACCGTTCGTTTACCAATATTCAAAGTTACAACAGTACTGAAAAAAGTGACTTATGGTCAGTCCTCATGCTTAAGACCATCACAGCATCTTCATGGTCACATGATCAAAATTTGGGCACTTCGCAACCAGCTAGTATTTACAACAGTTCCCAGAATCATGTGGTCACCATTTGTAACCTTCCTAGATGGCTTCCAACAAGCAAAGTCAATGGTCAAAGCAGTATTTGCTTAATGACTGTGTGATTCACTTAACAACTGTGGCAAAAAGGTCATAAAATGGTTGTGACTCACTTAACAAACAACTGCCTTGCTTAGAAACAGAAATTCTGGTCCCAACTGTGGTCAAAAAGTTGAGGACTTCCTGTAAATATTGCTCCCTCCACCTATTTTCCCCACAACAACTCCTTGTAATATGGGATGGACTAAGAAAGTGACTGGCCCAAAGTCACCCAGCGATTAGACTACTTTAGGGGAACTATTTTGAATATCCCTCTTTTAAAATGGATGTGGAGAAGCTGAATTAGGTTCAGAGAAGAGCTGATGAAAAGGGTCTGGAAATCAAAACTTAGTAGAAAAGAGCAAGAAAATAGGATTGCAAACAAATATTGAAAAGACTGTTATGGGCAGATCTATTTTCTGTTAAAACTGAGAGCAGGACAAGAATCCTTGGATTGAAATTTAAAGAAAAGGGGATTTAGGCTGAATCCTAGAACGAATTCCATGACAGTAAGAGTTGTTAAACTGTTGCCCAGACTGGAACAGTGATGGAATGTCCCTTGTTGGAGGCTTTCAAGCAGGACTGGATGACTTACATTTCTTATGACTTACTTTTAGATTTCTGCATAGAATGGAGGGTTGAACTAGATCAGGGGTGTCAAACTGCTGGCTCGTGGGCCGGATGCATCATGAGGAAACCGCCAGCAATGGGAAAAAGTTTCGATATATCACGCGACGTCACATGACGTTGCGAGTTTGACATGTCTGAACTAGATGGCGTATAACATCCTAGAACTTACAAATTCTATATCGTACATCTGTTGATCCATGCAGAGTAATAGACTTTGGAGTGTAGAATCATGACCATTATATTATCATATGGCAGAGTGCTGTATTCTTTTATCCTTCAGTTTGGAACCCTGAAAAATAAGGAACTGCCATGTCTGTGATTAGGTTTGGAGAAGACCACCTGGTAGATCAATAGCCAGATTCTTCTGCAGTCTTTCATTGAGGTGGTTACTGTGGCATTAAAACAGTCATGGGTCAGAAATTCCACCCCACACATTTCCTTAAAACAAGAGGTTTCCACATGGGAATTTCTGAGGTCACCCCAGAGAAATCTATCCTTGTTTTTCTATCCTTTGCAAGAACTAAAAGTTGTCTCAATGATATGGAAGGAGATGAACTCCAATTGAAAAAGAAATTGGTCAGAAGAACTGATGGAGATGTTTTATACTTGCCTTGTGAGAGAGGATTAGTTTGTAATATAAAATAAGTTGAATTCTACCTTTAAATTAAAGCTACTTTAAAATCTAGTATAGGTAATCCTTGACTTACAACCATTTGTTTAGTGACCTTTCAAAGTTAGAATGGCACTGAAAAGAGTGACTTATGACCGTTTTTCACACTTATGACCATTGCAGCAACCCCCCTGATCACATGATCAAAATTTGGATACTTGGCAACTGGCATGTATTTATGATGGTTGCAGTGTCCCTGGGTCATGTGATCACCTTTTGGGATCTTCTGACAAGGAAAGTCAATAGGGAAGCCAAATTCACTTTAACAACCATGTTACTAATTTAACATCTGTGATGATTCACTTAACAACTGTGGCAAGAAAAGTCATAAAATGGACCAAAACTCACTTAACAGCTATCTTGCTTAACAACAGAAATTTTACGCTCAATTGTGGTCATAGGTTGAGGACTCCCTGTATTGTGGCTTTTGTCAGCCTAAGTCAGGGGTAGGCAACCTTGGCTCTTTTATGACTTGTGGACTTCAACTCCCAGAATTCCTGAGTCAGCATGGCTGGCTCAGGAATTCTGGGTATTGAAGTCCACAAGTCATAAAAGAGCCAAGGTTGCCTACCCCTGGCCTAAGTCAATGGTTCCCAAACCTTTTCCTTTGTTATCCAAAACTGCTTATCAGAAAGTATTTTCAAACTTCAAGCACTAGTTGTAAGTTCCTTCCTTAAGCACTGTTATAACTTTGGTTGCTAAACAAATGGTGGTAATTCAAGGACTACTGGTATTATAAAAAAATGAACGATTTTTATGTCATTTCAACAAATTGCCACTGGTAATTTCATCATTTTTCATCTTAACAGGAATGCTGTTAGAGATTTTCAATTATATTTTAGTACACATGGCAATTTTTAAGTCAATTTAAATGTCACTCTTGTAATGGGTAATACATTTATAAAACCACTGTTACCCAATTGGAGTAATTTACCTACATTGGGGAAGCATTGGCCTAAATGAAAAGAAGCAACTTATGAAATCAAAAAATAAAATAATGACTTCTCTTTTTCATTCTCTAAAAAAGGAAAGCTTTCTTATTGTTGTATTTAAAAAAAAATGATAAGATTAAACATGATAAGTAAATATGCTTCTCTTTTTTATATGTTTATCTGATGCATCCAAAATATGCCATTTCGTTCACTAGTAAAAAATAACCATGAGTCAATTTGATATTATCAGGCAAAAAGCTGCTATATAAAATCCTGTGTTAGAACGGAAGCATGACTAAATATAACTAATGAGAACAATGAAACCAAGAGTTCCTGGAACACCTTTGGGCTTCATTATACCATCTACCAAATTATATTTTCCATTATATATTTTCTATTTGTGCCTTTGCTATTATCATTCCGAAAGTATGGCATAGAGATAACTTTAAGGCTTTCCGAAGTGTTAGCATCCAATCATAAGTATAATGGAATGATACAAAAGCTTTTCTTATGGAGAAGGATTAATAGCTATGTAAGAAAAAGATTTACATTATTAACATTTCAGCGTCTTGTTAGTGTAGTGCAGTAGTGTAGTTCCATATAATCAGATGCACAAAGTGGCCATAAATCTATGATTTGACAGGAAAAGCATAAACAATTAAGAAAAATGAGATATACACAGTATAAGTACAACGATAACTACCATAATTAATGGTAGGTAGTTAGATGTAGAGTAACCGAGATTTAAAGGCTCAGGAAAAAAAAACTAAACTAAAAATTCAGGGCAGGAAATGTCCCCCTCTATTTTTTTTATTCTAAAATTGAACTATTTTTAAAGCATTGTTTACAAATGAAATATTTTCTTGTAGTTAATAAATGGAGAGAGAGCACCAGCAGAATAATTCCATGCCTGATTTGGATGTGGCTTTTATGTTTCTGGGTTTTTTTTAATCTCAAATGTCCATGGATCTTCTTTTCTGTAAGCCTCACAAGGCATAAAAGGTGTATGCACAAACATATACTGTATATGCGCACATATGGAGTGCCAAAAAAAGATTTCTAAACTATTTCAGAGTAAATCCAAGTAGTAAATTCTTGTCTAAATTATACTTTTACATTGAAAAAGTAATTATCATATTTTTTATTTATTTATTTATATTTGGATTTATATCCCGCCCTTCTCCTCGCGGACTCAGGGCGGCTGACAATCAGTTAAAATACATAAATAACAATACAAATTTAAAATTAATTAAAAGAAATATTTAAATTTTGTCCAATTAAAATGTAATTAAAACCCCTCTAAAAATTACCCTAGGCCAGTCCTGCAAGCTGGAATAACCAAGTCTT
>NW_015387194.1:238703-241063 GCF_001527695.2 Protobothrops mucrosquamatus | reverse complement strand
GGAGAACCACCGCATCACAGTGCCTCCCACTCCCAACCCACCCAACCGTCGCAGCATGATACTGTGGTCCACAGTATCAAAAGCCGCTGAGAGGTCCAAAAGAACAAGGACAGAGGAATAACCCCTGTCCCGGGCCCTCCAGAGATCATTTACCAACGTGACCAATGCCGTTTCCGTGCTGTATCCCGGCCTGAAGCCCAACTGGAGAGGGTCTAGATAGACCGTTTCCTCCAGGTGCCGGGGAAACTGCTGTGCAACCACACTCTCAACAACGTTCGCCACAAAGCGTAGGTTGGAGACTGGGCGATAATTTGCCAATACATCTGGATCCAGGGAGGGCTTCTTAAGGAGGGGCCTCACCACCGCCTCCTTTAGGACCGCGGGGAAGGCACCCTCCCGTAGAGAAGCGTTTGTAATTGGAGTTGGAGAGTTTGCAAGGATTTCTTTTCCTCCGGCTGATTAGCTGTCGCTCCCTTCAGAGGGGAAGCTGCTGCTGCTGTTGCTCCCCCTCCTGGGGAGGTTGCGGCTGGAGGGGTGCGGGCCTCAGGCCTTTCCTCTCCTTCCATGGTGAGATCTTCCCCTTATCTTTGTCAAACTATCCCCGTTATTTTAGGGATAGTGACTGGGGTAAGGGACCCCTAAATGGTTTTAAAAGTTAATAGTTCTTGGCTTAATGTAATGGTTCCGAAAGAAATAACTTTTCAAAGAACTTTGAGGCTTAATTACCTTAAAGAATCCTTTAATAGGTTACATGATTCGGCACGAACAGAGGAAAGCCAAGAACTGAAACACCCCCCCCCACCCAGCTCTCGTGACAAGCACAACTCCCTCCCTCCTTTCACAGTCATCAATCATATGCTCCAATTAATTTGAAGTGTGAATCGTTCCCCCGTCTATTCTCTGGTATTACAGTCTGCTGTTGCTTTGACCTTGGCTGTGCTATGCTAAGATAATGTTATTATTCACAGGCATTCCTCCCCACTCATATGGCTAGTAATGTCTGCTTTAACCCTTGAAGTGAAATGTAGGCTAAATAAAATATGTTTGCTTCTTCACATATGTCGAGCAATAACATCCAGTGTTAGCAGACTTGACATCCTACCCCTACCAGGGAAACTCACCTCTCCCCCTTTGCCCGGGGGAGAGGATTCCGAGCCGCGGGACAGCTGTTGTACGCTGTTTCCCGCGGCTCACATTTCTTCTGGGAGGACAGCCTGCAGAGAAGCTGCCATCGGCGCCGGCGATTCAACCGGAAGTCCTAGTAAGTTTTTCTTAACTTTGATTTCCCATTGATATTTAAGTTTAACGTTTAATCTTTATCATTTCCAGATTTTAAATGATCCCAATTTCTAAGGCTCGTATCTCACATTTGGGGCTAATAATTTTTTTTTCTTTTCTTCCTTCTACTTCCTTTCTTTCTTCCTTTCCAGAAAGAAAAAAAATTAAAAATAAATAAAAATAAACCACCAACATTTGTACCACAAACCCATATACAAATTTAATTATTAGTATTTATTCTTCTAAGTTTTACTTAACCTTTGTCTCAGCTCATAACAATATCTTAAATTCAAATCTTAGTTATTTGTAAACACTCAAACTTTTAGCCATTCAGTAACCTGATGGTTAATTTTCCCTTAATATTTTAATTTAACATTTAATATTGATTTTTCCAGATTTTTAATTAAACACAATTCCTTTATCACAATTCCTCATACATTCTAATATTTAAAATACACACCTTGTATATAAATTCTACCATCTATCTTACCAATCTAATAAGACAGTATAATATTCTTATTTCAATATATTTCTAGATTTTATGTGACCAAAATTTTCTTTATCTCAAATCATTACAATATCTTGTGTTCAGAATACATATTCTATCCATTTAGATATATTCTATTTTAGATCTCATGTAATCTTTTTCAATCTTATTCTAGCCTTTTTTCTCTGCCAGGTCATTTTTCGTATCTTTTCCTTTAAATCATCTCCTTGTATTGTTGTGGCTATTGTTTGATGTTGATAAGAGCATCCCGTTGATGTTTTCTTAAGAGGACTAGTTGATTTAGCTGGTAGTCTCTTTGTTTTTCCAGTTCGATGCAGTTGTCCCGAAGTATTTATCTTCTCTTTCATCTGTTTTTCTTTTTTCTTTTCAAATTCTTTCTGGTTTATAAGAAAAGTCCTTTCCTTGTTCTCTATTATCAGTTTCTTTTTTGTGTTTTCCATTGTCTGTATTTGTTGAGTATCTAAGTCTTCTGTCATAGCATTTAGTTGTTTCACTTTCTCTATAGAATTCTGTATAGATAATTCTTTGGTTGAAGTCATAGTTTGAGTTTGCATATCCAGACTTATACGTAAAG
>NW_015387194.1:218020-237446 GCF_001527695.2 Protobothrops mucrosquamatus | reverse complement strand
ATAATTCCCTGGAGCCAGGCTCGTGTACCCTCCCGAGCTGCCAGTACCAGCCAGGAGGGGCACGGATCCAACAAACATGTGGTTGCATTCAGCCTACCCAGGACCCTGTCCACGTCCTCGGGAGCAACAGAGTCAAACTCCTCCCATGTAACCGTCTCAAGGCCTGCTTCCGTCTCCTCCTCCTGGGCCAACCAGTCGGGATGATAGTTTCAATGATATAAAGAAAGATATTCTAAGATGGGAAAAATTACAGTTGTCATTGTGGGAGAAAATTTCAGTGATAAAAATGAATGTATTGCCTAGAACAATGGTGGCGAACCTATGGCACAGGTGCCAGAGGCGGCACTCAGAGCTTTAGGCCAGGGCTTTTCAACCAGTGGTACGGGTACCACCTGTGGTACATTGGCACCTGGGAGATAGTATGCGACCATCCTAGAAAAGTGGTAGCGGGGGAGGGGAATGAGCTGAACCGGTGGCAGCACAGCGCAAGCCTGAGCAAGAGATGGCTGGAGCTGCAGGGCTGTCAGGGCTCAGCGGAAGCACCAGGATCAGCGCCAGGCTCCAGCTGATTGGCGCTTCTTCGGGGCTCTCAGGGTTCAGTGGAAGCACCAGGATCAGCGCCTGGTGCAGCATCTCCAGGGTCTTGTGATTTACATTCAGATGCTTGGCAACTGATTCATATTTATGATGGTCACAGTGTCCCAGGGTCATGTGAATTGACCAAAACCTGCTGCAACCACCCAGCAGACGGGGGGAATAAAAACCAAACACCCCCCACCCCACCTCCGCTGCCAATCCCCAACAGAAATGCTCACAACAATGAAAACCTCAAACAGGAGGAAGAGCGCCGCTGGGTGGGCAGGCAGATGTCTTGCTCGGCTGTGGCTTGGGGGCCACTTTTTTCAGTGCCATTGTAACTTCGAACAGTCATTAAGCGAACTGTTGTAAGTCGAGGACTACCTGTACGTTATCACTTTTTTCCTTTTTTGTCATCTTTTTGACACCTTGTTAGGCGACTGGTGGTACTCGGATATTGGCATATCCTAAAAGTGGTACAATGGTTGAAAAGGTTGAAAAGCCCTGCTTTAGGCCTCCGCAGCCATGTGCAAAAAAAAAAAAAAAGGTTCAATCAATCAGTCAATTTCAACTTCTCGTGGGGAAAAAATAGATCTTGCAAAGTTGGAATTGATTGATTGAACTTTTTAGCCCCACCCAGTCTGCCGTTACCACCGTAGCCATGCCCAACCAATTGGCCACACCTACCCAATTGGCCACACCCACCCGGCACCCGAGGATGCATAAGTGGATTTTGGGTTGCAGTTTGGGCACTCGGTCTCTAAAAGGTTTGTCATCACTGGCCTAGAATGTTGTTTTTGTTTCAAACAAAATGTATTTTGACAACTGAGATACCTTTTAAGCAATGGAAGAAAGATGTAGATTTCTATGGCCAGGGGAAAAGCAAAGGGTTAAATATAAATATAAGAACCTCCAAGATGGAAAGGAATGAGGAAGAGTAGGACTGCCTGATTTGAAAATGTATTTTGCATCCTGCTGCTTGTTTTGGATGAAGGAATGGGTGCTGCTGAAAAATAAGAGAGTTCTAGCACTAGAAGAGCACAACCTGAGTTTGGATGGCATGACTTTCTGTGGTACCATAAGGGTTATGTAACTTTTAAAGATCACTACATTAGAAATGTCATATTGAAACTACATAAAAGATATAAATTCAGATTGTGCCCCAAATACTTTAAGGGTCTCAGCATTTTATAGAAAAGAAACAGCAAGAGAGATGATTATGGTATTGAGAGTTGTTACAAGAGCATGAAGAATATAAGATGAAATCAAGAGATCAATTGATTTCAGAGGCATTTAGTTTCAATGGTTTTCATATGCACAGTTAAGAGAAAGATTTAAAGTAGATAACAGGGCATTTTGAATTAAACAGCACAGGGCAGAATTTGAAATTGAAGTATGTACAAATGATTAACATGTAATTGCTAAAATATATAAACTTTTGTTAAAATTTGAAACAGAACAAGTGAGAGTGTATAATAAAATGAGCTAAGAACTTTGGCCCTAATATATTTTAGAACAATGGGAAATATGTGACTAAAATGATTGAAATTTACATTATAATTTAAAAGAGAATTTTTATTATAATGATGCATCATTGGTACATGACTCCAGAAAAATAATTTATTTTATCTAGTATAAAATAGTTCAGATTTCTGTTGAAAATATAGAAACCATGAAGGGTCCTTTTATCATACCTGGTGGACTGCAAATAGCCAGAAACTTTTGACTTCAAATACATACAGGGAATACAAAGAAACCTTAATACTCGGTCAAAAGCAGCTGGGGCTATTAAATAGGAAATTAGAAAAGAGTTATGGAATATTGTTTTTATATATAAGCACTGTGAGATTATTATATGCAAAGTAAAAATGGAAAGACCCTGAAATTTCCACAATTGAGGAATGGCTGGTGAAGATGACAGAATAAGCAGAGATGACAAAATTGATTTGTTTGATTAAAGAAAGGACAATAACTGCATTTATTAATGACTGGAAACCTTTTATGGACTTTTTGCTAAAAAAAGAATAAAATGAAATTGTGATTTATACCTTTGATGATCAGAAGGGTAGATTATGGAAAGAAGGAAATTATGGTCTAAATACAGAGAAAGAGTAAAATATAAATATACTTATAACTGCTGTTAAGGTTGAAAACTGCTTGTTTATAATTTTTTTCTTTTTGTTTTTCTTTTCTGTTATTTTTATTTACTTTCCTTTTTCTTTCAAAATTTGTACTGTTTTATTTAAAAAAAATAAAAATTATATATATAACAAAACATTTGGGACAATTTTTTTCTAAAAAAAGATATTTTTTTTCTCCATCTGTTTAAAATTTCTGGGAATTTTAAATCTCTAAAATTAACATCATAGAGATTCAGTTATAAATAATAGTATTAGTTTATAATGTGTCATAAGAAAATTTATTCCCCTGCCATGTTGATTAATGATTAATTTTTTCTAGGAAGTAAAAAAAAATCTTTTAGTAAATAATGTTGAACATCTTATTGAATACAGGTAGTCCTTGACTTACAATAGTTCATTTAGTGACCGTTCAACAACACTGAAAACAGTCACTTATGGCATTTTTCACACAACCATTGCAACTTCCCCACAGTCACGTAATCAAAATTTGGATGCTTGGGGAAGCCAGATTTTATTGTTACTAAATTAACAACTGTGTTAATGAAGTGATTCTCTTAACAACTGTAGCAAGAAAGGTCAAAAAATGGGGCAGAATTCACTTAAATGTTTCACTTAGCAACAAACATTTGGGGCTCAATTGTGGTCTTTAAGTTGAGGACTACCTGTATAGCTTAGCTATTTTATATTGGTATGGATATTTGTTCAAGAGTAGCCATTTTAAAGTCAGAATATCCTGAGATGGTGAAATGAGAAATCCTGGTTTACTAGGCAGCATTTGGCAAGGGAGGAATGACACCAAGTTAATGTTGCATGGGCCTAAAGCAGAGTTTTGAATGTCTTGTTACACTGTATATGAATTAATTACATGTTTATTTTATTTGGCATACTTGGTCAGCAATCTTTTTATAATCCAAATATGTCCTAATAATTATATATATTTCTACTTCTGTAAGAAGGAAAAATATTTTGAAGCTCACATTACGATTACTATAATAAATACTATCCTTTAAATCAGGGGTCTTCAAACTTGGCCCTTTTATGACTTGTGGACTTCAACTCCCATGCTGGCTGAGGAATTCTGGGAGTTGAAGTCCACAAATTATAAAAGGGCCAAGTTTAAAGACCCCTGTTTTACATATTTTCTGATAAAATTTGTTATTTTAAAATCAAGTTCTTTTAAATATTATTTTAAGCGAATGCAGAATGCTTTAAATTTGTTTCTACTTATGGCCTTATTTATGATCAATGTTAAACAATGAATGCTTACACCATAGTGTACTTGGATCCATGAATATCAGCAACCCATTTTTGTTGGATTGTGGTGTCAGTTATTTAGAAAGGGTTGTGACATTTATTATAGCATCTCTTGAGAATACCTGAAGATATCGTACAAGGTTCAGTATATGGAATTTTAGTAGTGTAGTTTCCAGGCAAGATAGTCTTTTTATCATGCTTGTAGTAGAACTTTTTACATAGGACTGGCATCATTCCTGAATGTCAAAGCACAACAGATTATAGTGAAAGCAAAGGGACTTACATTTTTAAAAATCTGTTTACTCTTTTCCATCTCTTAGAGCAATAATGACATTTCATAGCATGAAAATGGAAGAAATTAACAAGATAGTTCGTGATTTGTGGCGAAGCACATACAGGGGCCAAGGTACAAATATATATGTACAGTATATATCTTTGCAATATATTTTATTGGGGGTGGGGAGTATTAGGGATAAATTCTGAGATCATCTTTCTTTAAGATAAAAATAGATTTATACAGTCAGTCCTTGAGAGGTTATATAATCTTCCATAATAAGCAATATGGCATTTCCAGTTGAGTCATCTTAATTGATACATTTAGATGAATTATTTCCTATTACTTGCCTTGTTACACAATCATCTTCCTCTTTACAAACTTATATATATTGCAATTGCTGAGTTACCAGAATTCTGCATTTTGAAATTTCTTTTCTTTTTCTTTTCAAAATTAGTACTTTTAGGATTTACATTTGTTAAAAAAAAAATTATGAGCAGTGCTTTGGAGAGTGGGTTATAAGGAAAATCCATCTCCTTGGCTAACGGAGGCAAAATAAAAATGTATCAGTACCCAAACAAGATCTGGAAAAGCTTTTGACAAAAAATCTGAACTAATGTGACAATATTATGGACAAATGACTTATGCCTATATGGTAATAGAGTGGATTCATTCTGTAGATAATGTTTAGATTGCTTTAAGGTAAAAAAAAAATTGCTTTGGCAACCAACTGCATAAAATTGTTTTTTTCTTCTTCTTAAAGATATTGACTATATAGAAATTCGGTCTGATGCTGATGAGAATATTTCTGCTTCTGACAAAAGGAGGAGTTACAATTATAGGGTAGTCATGACAAAAGGAGACACTGCTCTAGATATGAGGGGCAGGTGCAGTGCTGGCCAAAAGGTACGTAGCAGCCTATTGTTTTCCTGCCAATTCATTGATTTGTAGACATTTATACTAGGAATAGGATCTAGAGTATTTGTTGAAAAGGTGAACTCAGAAATAGTGACCCTACAATTAGCCAAGCGAGACGGAATGAGAAAGAACAAAGAATGAATTCATATTTTTTTCCCAAGGGAAGATTTATGGAAAACATACATTACATATTAAACCCAATGAACTAGGACTGGGGCGACTGGGGCGACGGCACGCGTGCCCACAGAGAGGGCTCTGAGTGCCGCCTCTGGCACCCGTGCCATAGGTTCGCCACCTCTGGTATAGATGTTTCGCTTCTCATCCAAGAAGCTGGTTGGATTGGGGGGTGGTAATGATCAGACTAATCCTTCCATTTCTCTCCCCCCACCCCCGGTCCATGATCCAGCCAGAACTGGATCCAGAAGCTTCTTGGATAAGAAGTAAAACCTCTTCTTCCTCAAGGGGAAAAAAATCATAGTCTGCTTGCCTTTTGAAAAATCACCTTTGAGACATAGTTTGCATTCCTCTCTTCTTAGCTTATTTAAATGCAAGATGGATGTTCAAATTTGACCAACCAGCTTGGGACTGAAAATACTTGTGCATGTAATGCTTATTATTAGTAACCTCATCATAATATGAGAGGTGATGGTGGTGTCTGTCACAGAAACATTTCAATGAAAGTCTTCTTCATTGTGTACCAATCCTTGTAAGAGTAGGCTTTTTTTTTTTTTACCAAAATAGGTGAGGCTTAATGTATCTAAATAAGGCTTATTTCAGGTTTTAAAAGGCAAAAAATAATAATAAATCATGCAGAGATGCAAAGATTCATAAACACAAACTGTTGCCACCCCTGTTGTAGGGAAGAAACTCTGATCCATCTCTTTTTAAATGTTCCTTTGTAATTTCCTCTTTGCGTATCTAAATATACATGGAACCTGTCAACTGCACTTAAGCAAAATTATTTTGTATTTTAATTTGGGGGGAGGAAATGTATTCTTGAGGGGGAGACCTCCTCATTAGCTCAGTGACCCGTGATCTGTCATCACTGAATCTTTCAATGACAAAACATAGTGAAGGGTATGTTGCATCAGTTGTGCTAAGAAAAAGTGCAGGGGAGAAAGACTGTTAGATGGGAAGATCTCAGTTTTTTTTAACTGGTGAAAAAGATGTGATGTTTGTGTACCATAGGATATGATTGCAGATTTATGTGGCTGGTTTAAAACCCAGCAAGCACTTGATGCTGTTCTGGGTGCATTTTACCTAGTCATTTTCAATTATTTTTTGGTTCATAAAATAAGATATAATATACCCACTGTAGTTAGATGCTACCTATTGTAATAAAAATTAAAATTTTAGAAACTTTTCATATACTTTCACTCAGTCTTGAATTCAGAAAGTAACCATAGTAATGAGTCATGATTGCTGGATTCTCTTTAATTTGTAATCAAATATATTACTCAGATTTCTCTAGTTTAACCATTTGAAGTAGAACATGCTCATTTAAGCTTGAATGCTGATAAATCATACCTTCCAGAACTATATGAATATTTTCATAGAAATACTTGAAACAGAAGGGAATTTACTAAGAAAATTGTAAGGATAATAATTACAAAATACCCAACTCTCTTTTTCTGTTCTTGGAAGGAGAAAGTGACTCAGCCAATTCAAGTGTGTAGATCTTTTAGTATTATAAATTTAAAACATAAAGTGCTTGCATAGGAATTGCTGGTGACTAATGCCAGATTACCCCAAGTGGTAGTTATCTCTAAAGGGTCTTTTCATATACAGACTATGTCTTTTTTCCACATGGCAAATGGTCTAGTAAATCCATAATTTCTTCCCAAGAGATTGGAGGTTCCGCCTATAGAAAAACTAAAGAGTGATCAGTCAAGATACGCTTTTTGTTGTCTCAGTGCTACTGTGCTGTAAAGGTACACAAATTATTAGGGATGCTTTCAGCCTTAGAAAGACAAGATTAATTGAGGTTTCCTTTACCAGAGGGCTAAGAAGTTTAACCATGGCTAATGACTTGCATCAAATTAATGTATGCTACAAATATTCTAATACTTTTTTCAAAGCTTGGAAATGATACTTATTTAAGAAAACTGGGGATCTTTAGTAGCACCCTTAGCATTTTAAACATATCATTTTTCTCACATACTAAGTGAGTACTTAATCATAGTAATGCATTTTAAATACATTTGTATTTCGGTCCATTTATCAAATGGTGATATTTATTTTAATTTTAGGTTCTTGCCTCTCTCATTATTCGTCTTGCCCTGGCTGAATCCTTCTGTCTCAATTGTGGTATTCTTGCATTGGATGAGCCTACCACCAATCTTGACCGAGAAAATATTGAATCTCTTGCACATGCTTTGGTGGAGTAAGTATCCACAGATTTTATTAAGAAATTTAAGATGATTTACTTATGCGGAACTAAAAATTACAGGGAGCCCTTGACTAAACCAGTCACTTAGCAACCAAAGTTATTATGAACCCCGAAAATGAGACTTACAATCCAGTTTCAAAGTTATGATGTCTGGGCTCAGTTACAGTCATAACTCAAAGACAGCCTCTATACACATAATAAACAGTCTTCATCAATCTTACGCTTCCTCAGACATAAGATAAACCCTGTGGAAACTTTCCATGCATAATAAACAGCTAGTAATTCAGATAATTGTCTGCATGTGAAATGTTAGTAGCAATAGATTCAGTTTCAGGCAAATCTGTTCTATATTTCAGGGCTTTTCAACCTTTTCACCCATTGTACCACTTTTAGGATATGGCAATATCCGAGTACCACCAGTCGCCTAGCAAGGTGTCAAAAACCTCCTCCTGTCTGAGGTTTCCATTGTTGTGAGCATTTCTATTGAGGATTGGCAGTGGGGGTGGGGTGGGGGGGTGTTTGGTTTTTATTCCCCCCGTCTGCTGGGTGGTTGCAGCAGGTTTTGGTCACTTCACATGACCCTGGGACACTGACCGTCATAAATATGAATCAGTTGCCAAGCATCTGAATGTAAATCACAAGACCCTGGAGATGCTGTAACATTCCAGCTGATCGGTGCTTCTTCTGGGCTCAGCAGAAGCACCAGGATCAGCGCCAAGCTCCAGCTGGAGCCTGGCACTGATCCTGGCACTTCCACTGAGCCCTGACAGTCCTGAAGAAGCGCCGATCAGCTGGAAAGTGGCACTGATCCTGGCGCTTCCGCTGAGCCCAGCCATCTGTCGCTCAGGCTTGTGCAGTGCTGCCACTGGTTCAGCTCATTCCCCTCCCTAGCTACCACTTTTCTAGGATGGTCGCGTACCACCTGCCAGGTGCCAATGTACCACAGGTGGTACCCATACCACTGGTTGAAAAGCCCTGCTGTATTTATCTACCACTTTTTTGTTCCAAATTAGAGGCTATGATGCTATCCCCTACCCCAACGTGTGTTTCCTCTATGTTCAGCTAGTATTCAACTGAACTAAGGCTATGGCAAAATCTACAGTGCTTCTGGTGATGATCAACTGGGAAAATTACTCTAGGCTAGTATGATGTTGAAGTAAGCCCCCGTCCAGCAAATGGAGTCCTCATGGGTTACATGCCACTCACTGCTTATTTAGTAGAAATCAACCCTACTCTGAATTAAGGGATTACAGGATCGTAAAAAGGGTGTTTATTGGTCCAAAGACATCAACATGATGTAGAATTTAGTATTCTTGTTTCTTAAAACCAGCAGGTTCCTATATTTAGAACTGGAATTCAGCCCTAAAAATTAGTAATATAAAAGCAAGAGAAATAATGTTATGGCTAGAAATAAAGGGGTATGTATAAAGCTTTTAATAAATAGAAATATTTTAGTTATCTTAACACAAAGCACATACAGTGTTTGGTAAATACTGTTCCTCAGAACTGGGCAGGTCCTGTTCTGCTTTCTTACTTGCCTGACATCACTTCTCATGGGATCTGGACAAGCCAAATAACTGACCTCTTTCAAGTAACACTCTCTGTTTTCCTTGACCGACTCTAATGGTCTCATAACAATCTGAGGTGCAATTTTCTCAGAGCTTCTCTCACCTAGAAGAATTGGGTTAAGTGTGCATTCTGGATTATATCAGCTTTTGTGTTACATATACGATATTTGTTTTTCCTTTGAAGGATAATCAAAAGTAGATCTCAGCAGCGTAACTTTCAACTCCTTGTGATAACTCACGATGAAGATTTTGTGGAACTGCTGAGTCGATCTGAATATGTGGAGAAATTCTATAGAATTAAGAAGAATCTTGACCAGTGTTCTGAGATTGTGAAATGCAGTGTCACAACTTTAGGATCATATGTTCATTAGAGCTTCCAAATGACTGTATTGTAAGATTCTTCCAAATAAAGATTCTTCTTTGGATAAAAAAAACAATCTGCTGAAAGAGGTTTTCCCTCCCCCCCCCCAACTAAACAAATGTATGGGTTGTGTGTATGTATGGATAAATAAATATTGACAAGTTGCAGTATGAAAATGTTGGGGGAGAGGGGAGAGGAAAGTAATTAAGAATAAAATTGTGCATGGAAATATAGTGGTTGGTAAGACTTGTCAGTACCGTATTTTCCAGCGTATAAGACGACTTTCTAAACCCTGAAAATCTTCTCAAAAGTCGGGGGTCGTCTTATACGCCCAGTCGTCTTGTACGCCAGAAAATACGGGTATTCTATTTTATTCCTTTACACATGTGGTTTGGAATATTACTCATCAAGTTTTCTCCCCCCCCCTCTCTCGCTCAAACTCTATATTTTAACTGGAAAAGTTGGGGGTCGTCTTATACGCCCAGTCGTCTTATACGCCGGAAAATACGGTATATAATTTTTAGGGGAAAGGTTCATCAGAATAAAATGTCTGGTAGCCGTTCAGAAGTTAAAGGAAGTTACCACAATTCTATATCCTTAAGGATTGAGAGAGATAGACATAACAAGCTCAGGATGTAACAGTCATCACTACAAGGACAAGCAATTTTGTGTCAGGCTGCTTGACTTCGAGCTAAAATTAAAATTAATTCCTTTTTCAACCTTGATTCTCAGAGACTCTTTAGCAAGGTTTATTCAGAGGAAAGAAATGGAGAACTCTTGCAACTGGACTTTTTCCCTTTTACAGCTAATACGTTGTATACATTAAGGGTGAAATGCTCCTAATTATTTTTATTATTTTTTTGCTTTTCTGTTAACTGGCAGGTGTCTTCACTGATAATGTAGGAACACATTCCGTGTGTGTGTCTGTGTGTGTGTGTGTGTTTTCTGAATCCTTACCAGTCTGGAAACTAATCCTTACATCTTGGAAATCTGAAAACACATGTAGGCACTTCACCGAGCAGGCTGCTACTAGTGCTGTTGGATTACATCACCATCCTCCCTCTTTTCAGAGTCTCACTCTAAATGTTGATACCCAGCTCGATAATCTGCTTTGCCTGACTATGTTCATGCTGATATTATTACCATTTGGGGCTACTGCTATAACACAGTTTCCTGGGAAAACATTTACAGATAAAAGCAACAAATTCTATAATCTTCATATATGCCGGAAAAATACCTTACAGTATATCCATACAAGTTTCAAGTTGGCAGCTTGGTCTTACATTGGATGGCAACTGCAACCTTTTTCTATGAAGCCTCAAGACACAATTGCCAACAGGTTTCAGGGTGCCTCCCCCAGTCCAAACAGATTTCCTTGCCATCTGCTCCCCCTGTACCAAGCAGGCAGTGCATAAGTAACAGGTGCAAGATAAACGGCTTCCAAGGGCATAGTATAGTGGCAACAGTCACAGCTTCATCTGCTTTCTTTTTAAAGATGTAGCAGTTGCATCTTGATCAGATTCCGTTTTGCATAGACCTTTAACGAGTAGACTTCCACTTGGTTAAATCACTACTACAATCTAACTCCTCTGCCTCCTCCTTTTCATCGAGTTAAACTTCGCATAAGGCCCAGGCAAGGCTGATTGATCTTATGGACTGAGGCAGGAGAAACCTTCAATTTTCCTAACTTCTCCCCATTGGATCAACTCAAGCAGGCTATGTTGTCAAAGCAGGAGTTCCTTTTCTTTTATTACTGAAATAAGCCTTGGTTTATGGGTCAAACCAGCATTCATTGCTGATGATCCTACCCAGGCCTATTTAATTACTGTTGAAATTAAATCTCAAGAAACTATTGAGGCCACTTTTATTTATTTATTTATTTATTGCTTATATTTATATCCCGCCCTTCTCCTTGCGGACACAGGACTTAGTTCTGTGATTACTAATTGTGATGCATTTTCTGTATTGCTAGTAGATTAATTTACCAACTTGCATATAATATTAAGTAATATTCTTTATGAACTATATTAGAGCTGGTTTGATGGAGAGATTAAGGCACCAGGCTAAAAATGGGAGATCAGGAATTCTATTCCCACCTGAGTCATAAAGCCTGGGATGGGTGACCTGGAGTCAGTCCCTCTCTCTTAGTTCTAGAAAGGATACAATGGCAAACCATTTTCTAGAAATCTTGCCAAGAAATCTGTGTGGACAGGTCCAGGTAATCATCAGGAATCAACACTGACTTGAAGGCTCCATTAAAAAAAAAATGTTGGAACTGACTTTAATTCTCCCCAAATCATTAGAAAGTATTTCCATATAATCTCCCCCCAAATCATATGAATACTTTAGTTCCAGTGCATGTCTATATAAAAGTATGTATTTTACTATGAGTTGGATAAATGCATGAAAATGATACTTCCAAGTTAGGTTTTCTAACCACATGCTGACCAAAATGTGGTTGAGCTCCACTTCACATCTGAGGGAGGAGATGAAGTTGTATTGTAGTATGTGGCATTGCATTGCATTCTGTTTTAAATCAAACTGAACCATCAGGGAAAAAAACTAATTTAAATGTTGGGGGTTTTATTAATTTGCAATTCTACTTACTAAGCATTTTGAGATATGATGAGTTTACTGAATGCCCACACTCTCTGCTTATGCTTCAAAACTTCCTGTGGTTCATATTCAAAGTAAGAATTCACATTGATAGTTTTTTTTTCAGTCACTGATTAAAATGATACTGTGCATGCCAAGTTGCTACTTTTGTAGTTGGGTGCAATTTTTCATATTTTAATTTGACAATTGTAACACAACTATTGATAATTTAGGTGTCTTTAAAATATATAAGATATACTATAATTCCTCCTCAGTAGCCCTAGTGAAAAAGCTTGAGTAGAACATGCTTGAATTTGCCATTAATTCCCTCTGAATTAATAGCTCTCTGAAATCCTGAGCTATTAGTCTAATGAATTATTTCAACAGCATGGAAGGCAGGAAAATCGGCATTTTGTTGTGATGCTCCAGAACAACCAATGTAAAACATGGTTGCTGGAAGTTTTCAGGACATCCAGAAATAAGAATAAATTTTTAAAACTTGCAGAAAGTTGAACGCCATCAATCATGATGGTTGTTTTAGCAGGTTCTGGCAAGCATTTTTCCTCCAAAGGACCATACATTGGACCATACAGTGTTAGAATCATTATTTAATTTATTTTAGATTGCCTTACAGAGAAAAGACTTTTAAAATGTGCTTTCCAGAACTACCTCTTTCTGTGCTGGGGATTTCCTGGGCAAAAAAGGCACTGCCAGAAAGCCTTGCCAAAGACAGCCTACCAGCTGCTAAAAAAAAATGGTTGGACTGCCACTTGCCTACAGATTCCACAATATTCCCGCTTCACCATTCTACCCAATTTTGTCCTTTCCATGTTACGAAGTTAAGTTATCTCGGTACATCCCATTTTATATGCCCCATTAGAATTTCATGGCAGAACATAATGTAAAACACACAACCATAACACAGCAAGTGAAAAACCAAGACCATCTGAGCAGAACCATTTGGCCAAACTGATCATGACATAATACTCAGAACTCTAGCATACAAGTTCAAGATTACTAATTTTATATTCTCACCATAACTCCTGACATATACCATATGGCTACAGGCATGTGTATTACAGGTATTAATACTTTGTATGACTTTTTAAAGGATTTTAATGATACATTTTTGGTTACTGTGTTTGTGTGTGTCTCTAGCAATTTATATCTCGAAACATCACTATAAACTCTGCATAAAAACATCCATGGTAAAATGATGAATTAATATAATAAACTGGAAAAAAATTATCCAACCTATTGCTTGGCATAACACCAGACATGTCAGTAGAAGGCAAAAATCACAAAACTGCGTCTCACTTGATTTGGCCATGTCCTGCAGAGAAATTCACTGGAGAAAGCAATTATGCTAGGAAGAGTTAGTGGTAAAAGGAAACCAGGCTGTCAAAGAACATGGTGGCTGGATGCCATCAAAGCTGACATCAGCCAGAACACAGAACAATTCAAGGAGCACAAGATCAGAAGATGTGGGGAGACCTGACACGTAAAATTGCCAAGAGTCAGACATAATTGAATGCATAACACCATCATCACTGCTTGAGGAGACCAACATGGGGGCTAACCAAACTGAGTCTGTTCCACAAAAAAGAAGCTATCACTGAGAAACAGCACCTGCCAGCATTTGCCCCCGTTCACCTCACTGAGGTAGGGAACTTCCAGAAATTGTTCTCAATGAGTGTATCTGGCTGGAAATCATAAAGGGTTTGTATAGGTCAAAACTAATCTTTGAGTTGCACAGGAAGCTATTGCCCGCCAGTTGGGAGCCTGCCGCACTGGTGTGAGGTGCTTGTGCTGATGATTGCCAAACAACATGCAGGCTACTGCAGCTTCCAGCTTGTCTTCAAAAGCAGCCCCATGCAGAGGTAGTCCTTGACTTGCGACCACAATTGAGCCCAAAATTGATGTTAAGTGAGAAATTTGTTAAGTGAGTTTTGCCCATTTTATGACATTTCTTGCCACATTTGTTAAGTGAATCACTGCAGCTGTTAAATCAGTAACACTCTTGTTAAGTGAATCTGGCTCCCCCATTGACTTTGCTTGTCAGAAAGTCACAAAAGGGGATCACATGACACCCCCCCCGGGACATTGCAACCGTCATAAATATGAACCAGTTGTCAAGCATCTGAAGGTAAATCCCATGACCATGGGGATGCTGCAACAGTCATAAGTGTGAAAAATGGTCATAAGTCACTTTTTGTAACTTCAAATGGTTGCTAAACTGGTCACTGTAAGTCTAGGACTACTTGTATTGCAGTAGTCCATAGGAGAATGTGTGGTATGGTGAGGTATGATGGATGGCCTTAAAGGACAGAGGGACAATCTGATAGGAAAGCAACAATCAGATAAACATGGCTTGAGCCCAGACACTTCAGCCACCCTCCCTCTCCCACCCATCCCATATTCACATGAGATAAAAGAGGGAGGCCAGGAAATACATTAAGACCTGCAAAATGCTATTACTATAACCGTTCTAATAAAAGTAGCCTTAAGCCCACACCATGTTTGTTTCTTGGTCTGGTCTGTCTTGATAGGTTGCCTCCCAACAGAGCTACATCTACCACTGGAACACCAGCCAGACTTAGGTAATAGTCATCCTCAAAATGACTTCCATTTGTCCATCCAAAAGGACTCAAATTTATGGATTTCCTCCCTTGAAGGTGGTCAGTTCCCATCACTGCAGCTTATTGAACAGTAAGAAAAACACATTTGTCCTGCTTTGTTTCAATTTTATCATATCTCATTCAGCCACAACAGTCTCCACAAAAAAAATCCTCAGGTTATCTTGGTGGTATACACTTGGGCATCATCTGGATACTGATGGTGCCACACCATAAATCAGTAGATTCCTTCTCCTAGCAATTTCATTGCTGATGTTTAAATGCAGGAGGGAGAGTACGGAATCCGACCACTCTCAGTTTTGGGGTCACCACACCAGAAGGGGATCTTCTCCCTCACTACTACTGAACTACCTCCTTGAAAAACACAGAATATGCCTCATATTCCCAGTGCTCAGAGGCTGTCCAGAAAGGTATAATGATCAATGGCATTTAATACCAAGAGTTGCAGTAGGACTAACCTCGTGCAGGACTAATAATCTACCAGAAAATCACTGGTGTTTCCCTCCCATGTCTACGCCAGAACTGATTGTAAATGATCCAGATAATTTGTTTCCACCGGGGTGCTTTGAAATTAATTGAACAGCATCCCTCTAAAAAGGAAGATGGGAGATTGGATTATTGGTGTCCAAACCTGCTGAATCCAGGAAGAGACTCTTGTGGAGTGGGCACACCACAACCTCTTTCAAGACTGCAGGTATCTCTCCCTCCTAAAGCATTGATCATCTGAAAGCACACTATCTTTCAGAGTCAAAAGGCTAAAGGAAATCCCAGGCAACATGAGTAGATGCTGCCCAGCTACCACATTAAACACCGAGCAGCCAGGAGGGGAATCCTATTTGCTCAGTGTCTATGGAGATTCTCAATCATCCAGGTCATGGTTGTCCCAAAAGTCCATTTTCAAGAGGCAACTGGGGTTTCTTGTTTTTCTTTGAAGATGTTTTGCTTCTCATGCAAGAAGCTTCTTCAGCTCTGACTGGATGGTTCCATTCTCCACCATCCAGTCAGAGCTGAAGAAGCTTCTTCGATGAGAAGCGAAACGTCTTCAAAGAAAAACAAGAAAATCCAGTTGCCTCCTGAAAAAGCACCTTTGGGACTATTTGCTCAGTCCAACTCTAAAGGTTCAGGGCACCCTAAGCAAGATATCTAGTTCACAGCCCTCGATCATTAAAGAAGAGAAGTAGAGGTATTTGTCATCTTTTGTGACCATGGTGTAAGCTTGAGCATCCATCTGCTGTTAGGTTCACTTTTGGCTTTGCCCCAGAACTCCATCTAAGAACTCCATCTAAGAACTCCATCTAAGAACACCAAAAGACCAGCTTGGCCCCTGATTCCAGGATCAGTTATGCAATCAACAGAATTCCTGGCCAAATTGCTGGGAAACTCTCAAAGCACCTGTCAGAATTTATCTGGATCCATGAAATGACTGAGGTGGACCATCTGAACAAAACTGATCACCTGAAAGAGGTCGCATGTCGCTGACAACCTCGTCTGAATAAGGAAGTGTTCTGACTGCAGTGATGGGCAAAGTGTAATGTTCTCCACTCCAGATTACAGCTCAGCTGCTGTAAATAAGGCCATATGATTGCTTGTATGTGTCAGGCCAGAGATTACTGAAGGCAACCCTGTAGGTGCCATGGAGAAGCATAAACTCCTGGATCATCCAACCCAGGCAGCCTTGGCATGAATATTGAAGTCACCAAAGACAAAAGGGCTAGAGGATACTAACATCAACTGAAATAGCAGATCCAGGAATTTGGGGAGGGAATCCTCCCAAGAAGCAGAGCAGTCAGTACACTGGCAAGCGCCCTAGTTTGTTGCTAATTTAACAAACAGACATTCATACTCTTGTTGCTTCAAGAGCAGAATTCTGGCCATAAAAAGACATCTTTTGGGATCCATATCTCCTTCTCTTGGCATCAAAGTTGCTACAAGTCATAAAATGTAAGTAAACATATCTCGATATCTCCAAGTGAGTAATATCTCTACCCTCACCCAACTAGTAATATATTCCAAATTTCTTGCAATGCTCATTTCTTGCATTCATACACTCCCTCTCTAGAGTCTAGAGGATCTTCTGTTAATGAGCACCTTCTCACTAAAGTCCAAATACACCTTGTGGTCTCACTGCAATTAGGGTCCCCTCTGCTGCCAACCTGTCTCCCACTTGAGGAACAGCTTTTCTCAAACTTTTTAGCCTAGCTAGATTCACTTCCAGATGACACAGTAATGACTCTCCAGGACCCCCCTCCATCACCAGAATTCCCCAGGCTGGCATAAAACCAGGGTTCCCTGGTCCCTACACTCCAGAACTGGGAACCTTCTTGCCAGTTCCATCCTAGCCTCAAAGTCCCTACTGAATTTCCAAAAGCCATTCATGTTGAAGAGGTCCCCGAAGCTACCACCTTCAGTTCATTCACCTTTGGAAGTTCCAGGAGAACCCTCACTGTCCCAGCCATTGTTCTTCCTCTTCTGCTCAGGAAATAACTCCATCCTTCCAATGCAGGCAATGTCTTTTATGCTCTCCAACATCATTTGCCGCTTTGCAACATTCACAATCTGCTACTCACTAGCTAGAGTATAAGAAGGGTGGTAGATCAATCAAACTTAACAAGATTATGTTACTATAGCCATTTTCAATAAAGGGAGTTTTAGACTTCCTGTAGAATAGATTTCCTGGTCTGGTCTACCTAGTGGGGTTGACATTAATCTTGTAAGTATCAAGATTTATTTCTTGAGTAACTCAACTTCTTATACTCATGTAAACCACGGAGGCATCTGCCTGAGACACCTCTAAATATTATTTTGTTTCTCAGACTTTGCAAAATGTCTGACAAAAATTTCCCTTTTTGCTTAGGCAACAATTTTTAAAAACTTCCCTTTTTGGTTAAGTAATGTTTCTTGCATATTTCCATCAAACTCATTTTTCTTTTCTTTTTTTCCAGTTGAAAAGAAATTACTGCTCAACTGAAAACAAATGTTAGTCTTTGAATTATCTCTTTAGCAATGAAATGGGAGGATTGATCAATTTTGTAATTGAAAATTTGACTACTTCATACGATTTGTCAGAAAAAAGGCCCAATATTTTTAATACAAAGATGTGGAACTGGCTTATCTCAAGTCAGTCCATTGGTCCCTCACATTCTGTAGAGTCCACAAGGACTGACAGCCACTTTCCAAAGACTAGACTTAATTCTGGGACCTGTTTGCAAAATGAAGGCTCTCTCTTCCGCAGTAATCTGAAAGCACTGCGAAGGGTTCTGTAGTAGAGGACATTAGTAGAATCTGTGGAGAATATCTTGGGAATTCTTGGTGCTCTCTGAGTTTGGTTGTTTGCTTGCGGTCATTTCATTACCCAACAACGTGTCCGTGTGGTTTTCTCCTTGGTATTTCCTTGATTAGGGTATTATTTTCTGTTTGATTGTTTGTCTGGTGTTAATCCCGGTTTAAAGGATGGAGAAAACCACACCCCTGCCAACACTGGCAGGGCAAGCACATAAAACTAGTAAATAAATGTAAACAAATAAAATGTAAACAGGGAACAAATCGCACGCTCACTAGCACTGATGCTATGTAGTTGGGTAATGAAATGTCTACAAGAAAACACCGAGCTTAGAAAGCCCCAAGGATTCCATAGCTGAACCCTGAGCTACTCGCATTCCCTTCTATTGGAAGAATACCTTTGGCAGTGAGGATTGAAAAATATAGATGTGCTTGGTGAGGATGTTGGTGTCCTTCTACCTGGACACTATTATTCATCCACTGACATAGGACATCTTTGACATTATTTGAATTTTGTGTTTGCCCAAAAAAAGCTCGTGGAACCACTTACAGGTAATCCTCGACTTATGACCACAATTGAGCCCAAAATTGCTGTGGTTAACTGAGACATTTGTTAAGTGAGTTTTGCCCCATTTTATGACCTTTCTTGCCTCATTTGGTAAGTGAATCACTGCAATTGATAAGTTAGTAACCTGGTTGTTAAGTGAATATGGTTTCCCCATTGATTTTGCTTGTCTGAAGGTCTCAAAAGGTGATTACACGTCCCCGCGACCCTGCAGCCGTCATAAGTGTGAACCAGTTGCCAAGCATCTGAATTTTGATCACTGCTATAAAGCAGTGATGGCGAAACTTTTAGAGACCCAGTGCCCAAATTGCAACCCAAAACCCACTTATTTATCACCGGATGCTAGGTGGGCGTGGCCACGGTGGTCATGGCAGACTGGGTGGGTGGGGCCAGGGCGGCAGGGACCAGTCCCTCACCATTTCCGGGGCACGGCACGCATGCCCACAGAGAGGGCTTGGAGTGCTGCCTCTGGCACGCGTGTCATAGGTTCGCCACCACTGCTATGAAGGTCATAAGTGTGAAAAACGGTCACAAGTCACTTTTTTCAGTGCTGTTGTATCTTTGAACGGTCAATAAATGAACTGTTGTAAGTCAGGGACTACCTCTACTTGTTTCCAGAGCTGCCGATTCTTTGTCCGCACATTTTTTTTATAAAAAAAACAGATAGGTTCAGTTCAAATCGCCAGGACCAGATGGATTACACCCCAAGGTTCTCAAGGAACTAGCAAATGTGATCTCTGAACCACTGAACTATATTTTTCAGAGATCCTGGAGCACAGGGGAACTACCAGAGGACTGGAAAAGAGCTGATGTAGTTCCCATCCTCAAAAAAGGAAAAAAAATGGACCCAGGAAATTACAGACCTATCAG
>NW_015387194.1:193824-217310 GCF_001527695.2 Protobothrops mucrosquamatus | reverse complement strand
GAGAAACTTCCTGACAGTGAGAACAATTAACCAGTGGAACAACCTGCCTCCAGAAGCGGTGAATGCTCCAACACTGGAAGTTTTTAAGAAGAGACTGGACAGCCATTTGTCCGAAATGGTATAGGGTTTCCTGCCTGAGCAGGGGGTTGGACTAGATGACCTTCAAGGTCCCTTCCAACTTTACTATTATTATTATTAGAGGCAACAGTTCAGGTGACAGAGCAGCAGCATGGGCGGCAAGATCAAAGGCAGAAGGCAGACATCATAGACAGAACAGGCTTGATCTTAAGCAATGATAAACAAAGACTGATTCTTTCTTAAGAGACAAATCTAGGTTCAATAAGTACAAGTAGGCCTCAACCTATGATCACAATCAAGCGTAATACTTTCATTGCTAAGCAAGACGGATGTTAAGGGACTTTTTGCCCCATTTTATGACCTTTCTTGTCACAGTATCTGAGTGAATCACTGCAGTTGTTAAGTGAATCTGGCTTTCCCGTTGACCTTGCTTATCAGAAGGTCACGATAGGTGATCACCTGATCCCGGGACACAGCCACCGTCATAAATTCGTGCTGGTTGCCAAGCATCCGAATGTTCGAATCGCATGAACATGGGGAAGCTGCAACAATTGTAAATGTGAAAAACAATTATAATAAGTCACATTTCTCAGTGCCATTGTAACTTCAAACGGTCACTAAATGAAGGGTTGTGAGCAGAGGCTAGCAGGATCCTTTCACTAATGCCTGAAATCCTCAAGGACCGATAAACTTGAGTATTTAAGATAAATCCGATGTCAGCTTTGGAGTGGTTGAAGGAAAACAAATTAATACATCCAGATGAGACTGAAGTGTTCCTGGTCCGCTGAATTGAAAATTAAGGCATTGCTACCCAAACTAAGCACAATTTTAGATAGGCAGACAGGAAATGAATGCAGAAATATATTTTCGGATTTGCTTGTCCTAAGTCTTTCAAAATATGTGCCTCCCAGCTGTTGAAATGTGGATGACAATGTGTTGGCTTGCAAGGCTGTCTCTAGATTAGTCATTCTAGGCTTGCATAGAACTGTGTAACATTATTGGGGTAAAATAAGGCTGTGGTTATGCTTGTGGCGCTCTAGTCAAAAGATCATGTTATGACCTTTTTGCCATGGTTGCTAAGCAAGTCACTACAGTTGTTAAGTGAATCAGGTGGCTGTTAAGTAAATCTGGCTTTTCCCACTGATGCTGCTTATCAGAAATTCCCTAGGAAGGTCGCAATTGCAGAACCCCGGGACGCTGCAACCATCACAAATACATGCCAAGTACCCAAAGGGTGAGCATGTGACTATGAGGGTGCTGCAATGGTCACAAGTGTGAGAACCAGTCATAAGTTGTTTCTTTTCAGTGCCATTGTAGCAGTCATTCAACAAATGGTTGTAAGTAAATGACTATCTGTGCAGCATTTATGATTAGCAAGGAATGTTGCATATGACACAGGTAAGATCATAGCTGGTAACTTAGTGTTATCTTCTTTGTTTTACTTTAAAAGGCTTATATGAAAGCCTCAGTTGGCCTTAATGGATTAAAGCCATGATGAGTGGTGGAGGTCAATCTCAATGGGTCCATCTGTTGATGACCATGGCATATGGAAGATTGCAACTTAAAACAGTAAAACAGTAATAAATTTTATGAAAAAAAAGTAATAAATCATAAAGAGCGTGATTTAGCAATGAAAATCACAAAAAGAAAATAAATACATTGTGTGCCTCTGAAACTAAGAGAACGAGAAAAGATATGAAGTTGATGAATGCATGAAGGAAAGCCAAGATATAAATTTAACTAGGAATGAAAGAGCTAAAATGTATCTCAGAAAGTATGAATTGGTGCTACTTAGTTTGCTGGAGATGTACGCAAAAAAGTAAGAATCCATAGTTTAATGTTAATTGAAAGTTATCCCTCAGGGAATGATAATGGAAGAACCAGAGATGGTTTTTGTAAGAATTTTATGCACAGTCAGTGCTCATGTTTCAGAGGAAAAAAAGCATTGTGCTAGAACTGTTAATTCATTGACTATGGCAATAAACAAGAATACAGGTAGTCCTCGAATTACGACCACAATTTATGTTGCTAAGTGAGACATTTGTTGAATGAATTCTGCCCTATTTTGCGAGCTTTCTTGACACATTTGTTAAGTGAATCACTTCAGTTGTTAATTTAGTAACGGGGTTGTTACGTTAATCTGGCTTCCCCATTGGCTTTGCTTTCAGAAGGTCAGAAAAGTTGATCACATGACTTGGAGACACTGCAACTGTCATAAATATGAGTCAGTTGCCAAGCGTCTGAATTTTGATCATGTGACAATGGTCGTAAGTGTGAAAAACAGTCACAGGTCACTTTTTTCAGTACCATTGTAACTTTGAACAGTCACTAAACGAAATGTTGAGGAGTATGGAGTCAGGCTATTCTCCAAAGCGCCTGAAGGCAGGACAAGAAGCAATGGATGGAAACTAAGCAAGGAGAGAAGCAACCTAGAACTAAGGAGAAACTTCTGACAGTTAGAACAATTAACCAGTGGAACAACCTGCCTCCAGAAGCGGTGAATGCGCCAACACTGGAAGTTTTTAAGAAGAAACTGGACAGCCATTTGTCTGAAATGGTATAGGGTTTCCTGCCTGAGCAGGAGGTTGGACTAGATGACCTCCAAAGTCCCTTCCAACTTTATCATTATTATTATTAAAATGGCACAGAATGACATCACATTTTCTAATATTTTGACTTACGAAACCTCTTTTTAAATAACATCATACTATTAGAAGCTGATATTGCTCAAAATTAACAACTTATACTGCGAATTGACTTTTGTTTAAACTTTCCATCTCAGGTACTCTGACTGATAAAGCAAATCCCCTTTTTAATTTGCTTATACATGTAAAATTTGCATTCTCAGAAAATTTTTCAAATGCCTCGGTGTATGCTATCACAACAATTTCCAGTTGACTGTAAAGTCATTTTCTCTCCAGCGTCATTGCGGTACAATCTTCTTATCTCCTTTTGCATGAAGTGACATGTCTGCCCATAATTTTGTCTATTTTAAGAATTTCCCTTTCTTGCTTGATAACGAACAAATCTAGTCCCATTTTCAAAAGCAATGCATCAGTTTCCTAAACATTTTCCCCAATGCGGCTCAGCAATTAGCAGTTATCTTTTCCAATGGGATGGTCCTTTCCAGTTGGCGAAGGTAGCCCAGGTTAGAAAGATTATGATGTCATAATTCTTTATTACAAGAAAAATCAAGTCTCGGAATCATTTATTGTATGTAAGAAAAATCCTTATGAAAAGGTAGAGTTCTATGGTCCTGGAAAATTGTTTCCCCCTTTCAGTTCACCATGAGAGAGCTACATTTTCAAGGATAAGAATGCTTTGGTCCTGGCTGTTCCTTTTGTCCCCACTTGACATTAGGAAGAAAAAAGAGGAGCGAAGGTCAGAGATGGTCTTCTCAACAATGCCAGCATCATGAAGAGGGTCTATGACAATTTGCTGCAGCCAACTCGCCACGGCCATCTCGCCACGGGACAACTTGCTGCGGAACAAGAGTTACACTAATATCAAAGAAATGGTGGAATAGAAGCATTAAAGAAAGGATACAAAAGGGGCGGGGAACGGAATGAAATGTGAATGGCAAAAATTAAAAATAACTTTTATTTATTTTAAATAATTCAAGAGAAATGTTAAATTGTCCCACGGTGAGTTGTCCCATGGCAAATTGGCCATGGCAAGTGGGCCGCAGTGAGTTGGCTGTGACAAGTTGTCCCATTCCCTCACAAAGAAAGAAAGGGGAGAAGAGAAATTTTCACCTGCAGTAGCAATTACACAAATGATTTCTGACGCTTCGTAACTGCCATTTCACTCTATCTAGAATGGAACGAGAGATGGAGAACCCCCAATAGAAGATGAAGTATCCTCCACAATACAACATTTCAGGCAAGGAAGATTTACCTTCGAATTTATTTTTAAGTTTGATTTGGCATTATTTATATTCTGCAAAGTCACATTCCCCTCCCAAAAAACCCCCCAAAACAAACACAACCCTACAATACACACTCTAATAAATGAAGAATGACCATCCAGTCATGAAAGCTTCTGAAGTTACCCATTTCTGTTATTTAGTGGCCAACAACTCTCTGATCATAGGCTTGTTCTCCCACGTACACAAGGAGCTCAGATTGGCTTCAATTTTACTAATTTTTAACCAAGCCTGTCCCTTATTGTTGTTGTTCTGTTGTTACTACCTAGCACTGATGATGTTACCTAGTTTGGGTAATGAAACATCTGTAAGAAAACAACCAAGCTCAGAGAGCACCAAGGACCCCTCATTTCAACCCTGGGCTACAAATATTCTCCTTTGTTGTTGTTCTGTTTGACTTTTGATGGAGGGTAAAATGGGATTAATTTATTTTAAAGGTTTGCCTTTGGACAATGTGTAAACCTGAATGCAGTGCCAGCCACAATCAAAAGAAGTATAACAGATCTGTTTTCATGCACAAGGCTGTTCTCAACATTTAGAAAAAAAAATGAAATGAGCAAATCAACTTCCGAAACCGGTTGATTCCAAAGAGTGGGCACCAACATTGAAAAGGCCATACATTTTTCATATTGAAAACTTTACATTTGCCCTCCTCTATTAATAATTACTCATACATTGAGATAAGATGTTATCTTGATGAGATGGTGGTTATTGATATTAGTAGGTGGAGCTGCATCGTCTTATGCATATATATTTGGTACAAAATATGCATGATGAAGGTTCAATTTTCAGTTCTTAACTATCAAAAGAATATGGTTGTGAAATCAATTTTTATAGTCTCTTGCTTTGTCGCAATGGCTTTAGCCATTGGAACCGAAGACTGGAAAATGCCTCCACCAATATTAATTAACTTAATAGAAAAAATGAATGCTGTTTGTTCCAACCTGACGGTAAATATTATATACTTATTGTGATTGTGATTTTGTGATCTGTTGGTTTACTATTTATTTAACAAATGCAGAAAAATTAGAAAGGACAATATTTATTAATGTATAAAGTTTTGCAAGCTATGCAAGGACCTGCTTCCTCTCTAAATAATTTGTGTGCAATAAATGTTATGTGGATTTCCAATTCTGGATTATACAGGAATATAATTATTAATATTTCAATTAAATGTTCAACTTTGTATATTAAAAAAATACACAGATCTGTCAATCCTGTTTATAATTAAACCACTATTCATGCTCATTTTAGGAATAAAAAATAGGGTACTAAGGAGCCTAAGCTATTAAATTCAGAATCACAGAATCATAGAGTTGGAAAGTGCCATTCAAATAACTGAATCTACGGTAGCTCTCTGTTTCTTCCAAGAATTCAAATTACCCAATTCCAGAGATACATTATTCTGGAAGGGAGTCCAATTATCTTCTTATATTATCCAAATGTTTTATTCTTAGGAGCTCTTTGCATCTTCCATCATTTCATAGCCTGCATTCTTGAAATGTCATGGCTTTCTTCTGTGGGACTTCTCTTTGAGTGATTAGAATGCTATTCCAAAATCTCCTTTCAAATTTGCTGACCACCGTTAATATCATCAAATTATCATAAATTCTAGAAGCAGCAGAAATACTAATTGTAATATAAGCAAAAATCTTGTTTTCATTTATTGACTGATGTAATCAAAATGTATATGGGATTCTATATCAAAGCTTTGCCAAACTAAAAAGAAACCCTATAATTATCTTTTTGTTCGGCTAACTCACTTGGATCACTTAGAGGCCAGTGAAAGTTCCCTCTTACACATTCAACTATAGTATATGATGGGGAGCATATTTCAGAAAATTATGGAAGCATATCTATTTGCTTCCAGATGGGCTAATGTCTTGAGATTAGACACCTAGTTTTCCTTTGCTAAGTACTTCTTTATGGAATAGGCTTTCTCAGAATGAATACAGTGGAAGCCAACTATGGGAATTTGATTGTATTCATGGAATTAGGCTATTATGAAAGCAAATATTTTCTTCTTGCTCAGCTCAGCTTGCATAGTCAGTGGTAGTAATGTGGATTGTGGTCACTAAAGTCATCTGTGAGATTTGTCCCTATATTCTTAGACCCTGGGTATTGTTGTTTTAATGTTATGGCTGTTTTTGTCCAGGCTGGTATGCTTTTGTGGTTATGTTTTTAATTGTACATTGGAAATTGTAAGCCACCCAGAGTCTTTTGGGATGTGTGGTTATAAATCCTCCTCCTTCTCCTGCTCATTTTAGTAAAAAGTCCATAAATAGGATATATATAGCCTGTGTAATTATCTTTAAGAACATCTGGTTATCACTCCATCTCATAAGTTATCTTTTTCTATTGATTGGAACTAGATATATTTGCCCACAGCTCTGTCAGTTATTAGGAAAAGACTCGATTAAATAGCCAAAGCAGAGAGATGACCAGTTGTGATGTCACTCATGACAGAGGGAAAAAGCAAATAAGCCATGCATGGTAAATAGAATGTTGGGGATCTAGAATCTCTAGCCAATGTTTGCTGGTGGACCCCAGTTTATTTTTCTACTATTTTTGCACTAAAAATGCCATGGCTCATCTGCATTGCTTCAAAGGAGAGATAAGCAATATGGGATCTTCCACAGGTTTTGATCTCCAGTTTCCCTTATCCAGCTGGAATGGATAAAACCAAGAAACTGTGGAAGTAGAACTCGATTCTATTTTGTACATTTTAAGACAATATGATGGTGTCTGATGCTTATCTGGATACATAGAACAAAGGATACACCTGAACAATGTGGATACTGTATCATCGATGCTAAACAATGCTAGAATAGCACCGATGCTATTCTAAAGGCCCCAATAGTTGGCTGAAAGGGATCTGGTATCAGAAATGTTAGAATATGGTATATTTCATAACTCATTTCTTAAACCTTTTGTCTTACAGAATGGGACCTGCCATAGAGTAAATAAAGTTGTCTTTAAGACCAGTGTAAGTAAAAAAAATTGTTAGTAATTGCAGGAAATTGAAATCTATGCCATATAGTCTTTGAACTAAACCCAAGATAAGACTCAGGTTAGCAAGCAAAAATGATACCAGTTATTTCTATGAAAATTTTGGCACTTCACAAAAACTAGCAGTTGAAAACTAGCATTATTATGAAAACTATCAACAGAATACATCAAATAATTGCATTTTCATGCAATGTTTACCATAAGTGAGTAGTATTTTTAAACCAATTTTATACCTTCTCATATTATCACAAAAAGGCATATTTTTCCTCAGTGTAGTATATACATTATTCTCAGTCAGTGTTTATGGTTTACAGTAGATCAAAAGCAATTGGAGCATCAACATAATATGATGGTCATGTTTTCCAAATTGCTCTGAGTTGGACCAAGTCCTACCATTAGATAAAATGAGGCAGCTAATTTGAAGTCAGTTATTATATACTCTGTATTTTGCTGTAGTCAAGGATTCTGAAGGACGTTGTCCAACTGTCCATTTTTAAGAAAAGATTACATTGCTGATCTTGTTGGGTTTTGCCCATGGAATAGGTAAAGATCATCTCTTGATCTTCATCTAATGCAGCTTAAGGACCATCATATCCTGGCACTGTGCCATTCTAATTAGACCTGGAAGTGGATTTTTGTACCCCAGACCTTGAAACTTTCTCTTTAAACACCTTAAGGTTAACTTGATCTTTAAAAACTAGAGGAAGTCTTACTAGAAAATGTCTAGAGAAATCCCTTGGAGATCAGAAAAATGTTCATGTTCATAGTAAGAAACCAAGATTTCCTAAAATCTTATCCACCATTATTAGCAGTATGGCTTATAATTTAACTACAGTAACTTCTATTTGAAGACTTCAAGATTTTAAGGAGCTCTTTACACTTAGCTGTCTTTAAAAAAATACTTATTCTATTGTTTCAGTAAGGGATTTAAATCCTTTTGTCAGAACAAAATCTGTAAAGTTTTTCCTTCTGAAAACTTAATCCAAAACTAAAGAATTTCCCTCTCTACTAATAAAGCTGTATGAATATTGTATTTGTTCTACATCTACATTATGCAAATTGGGTTGCAAACCTTGTTCCCATTTTCTTTGTAGTGTGAAAAAGAAGCTTATCAGGACACTTTCTGCCAAGTCAACCGTGCTCTGCTCAATTGCAAAGGTTATAATCCAAGTGATTTGTCTGATTTCCATGTTGTAAGTATTTTACTTATAGGACAATTAAAGCTCCACTTCCTTTTTTCAACGTTTCTAAAACTACGAGTCCAAGCGTGGAATTATAACAAATTTATTTGCAAATGACTACAAATGATTTACTTCATATTACTTTATTTATCCAAACATATATGTTAGTTAATATATTCATTAATTAAAGTTCATTTCATTACCTTGTTATTCAAATAGTTTTCGTCCCATTTTTTTGGGGGGGGGAAGAAAAGAATTCTTTTTAACCTTAAAAAACATTAATGTTGGCAAGATGAACAATTAAACGGGCTATTATATAGTATTATCCCCATTCTCACATAGAGGTTCACCATCAGTCTATAATTGAAATCATGTGATTTTAGTTCTATCAAGATAGTTTAACAGATTGTGACATATTGCTAAAATTTGTTATTTGTTTAGCAACAGTTGACTGAATGAGACAGTATCTGGCAAAAGCTGACAATTCCTAGGCCAAAAATCTCTGTGTCCTGTTAGAGATCTGTAGATTGGTATAGACTATAGATCATTATTTCTCAACCTTGGTGACTTTAAGAGGTGTGGACTTCAACTCCCAGAATTCCCGATGGCTGGCTGGGGAATTCTAGGACTTGAAGTCCACACACCTTAAAGTCATCAAGGTTGAGAACCACTACTATAGATCATTTTATGCCGGACAGATGTTCAGTTCAGCTATGTCCAGATTGATTTCATTTATTTAAAACATTTATGTAGAGCCATCCATGTTATATTGAACACTGGGTGGCTTCCAGATTCATTGTTCACTGATTGATTGATTGATTGATTGATTGATTGATTCAATTTCTATGGCTGCCCAACTCAACCAGGTAACTCTAAGTGGCTTACGATTCTAAAATTAGAAGCAATTAAAAACAAAATCAAAACAGTAAATATATCTACAAAATAAATTCAAACAGCAGCCAAGTTGATTAATCAACTAACAGTAAATCCAAGAGGCTGGGTCCTTAACACCTTCTGAGCCTCAGGTCTGGGTACATAGCCGGGTTTTTTAAGCTTTGTGAAAACTAACATAGTTGGGGCCGTTCTAATCTCCGAGGAGTGAATACAGGTAGTCCTTAACTTATGACCACAACTGAGCCCAAAATTTCCATTGCTAAGCAAGACGGTTGTTAAGTGATTTTGCCTCATTTTACGACCTATTTTGCCACAGTTGTTAAGCGAATCACTGGAGTTGTTAATGAATCATGTCGTCATTAAGCGAATTTGGCTTCCCCCATTGACTTCGCTTTGTCGGAAGCCACCTGGGAAGATTACAAATGGTGATGGCCCTGGTACAGTGCAACTGACATAAATACATGCCAGTTGCCAAGCGCCTAAATTCTAATCATGTCACCATGGGGATGCTGCAACAGTTGTAAAACTGATGAAAACTAATCATTAGTCACTTTTTACAATGTCGCTGTAACTTAGAAACGGTCACTAAACAAATGGTTATAAGTCAAAAACTACCGGTATATCAATAAAGCAAGCATTACAGCAGAGAAAGTGTCTCTTTTAGTTCCTGTCATTCAACACTCTCTGACTGACAGGATCTGCAATGTGCCCAATATGTTGGATCAAGTTGGAAAGGTAGATGGATGGGAATGTAAATTTTCTGGTTTGTTCAGAGACCAAAGTACCCTATATTTATTTTGAATATGTACAGTATGAGATAGAAGAACTCTTAGCTTTTTCTTTCTTTTCATCACAAAAAAAACCCCCATGTGCTTCTAAGAACGTAGGTTCTCAGCCTGCATCTATGCTATGCGGGTTTTTTAATATATTTACATGGTCAGTCCAGGAAGTGCTGCAAACAAAAAAGCATCCTCTGGGGAAGTGTCCCAATTCTCCTATGAGTTAGCCGAAGGATTTTCAGAGTGAAAAGAAGGACAAAGCTAAAATCAATGACCATCTTGAGCTTTTTTAAAAAATAAGCAGAAGATGGAACATGTAAGTAGGAAGATGAGAAGCATTAGTCTAGTTTTACTCCCGGACTGGTTAAAACAGAAAAATCCTAAATTCCACCCAGGAAGAATTTATCATTTTAAAAAAAAACGTTCCAAATGTGTGTACAGGTAGTCCTTGATTTACAACAGTTCATGTAGTGACTGTTTGAAGTTACAACGTAACTGAAAAAAGTGACTTATGACCTTTTTTTTTCACACTTACGACCTTTGCAGCGTCCCCATGGTCCTGTGATCAAAATTTGGATGCTTGGCAACTAATTCATATTTATGATGGTTGCAGTGTCCTGGGGTCATGTGATCACTTTTTGTGACCTTCCGACAAGTAAAGTCAATGGGGAAGCCAGATTCACTTAACAACCGTGTTACTAACTTAAGCACTGCAGTGATTCACTTAACAACTATGGGAAGAAAGGTTGTAAAATGGGGCAAAATTCACTTAACAAATTTCTCACTTAACAACATAAATTTTGGGCTCCATTGTGGTCATAAGTCGAGGGCTACCTGTACTCTGAAAGCAGCTGGCAGCTTCCAGGTTTAAAAAATCCTTTAAATTAGAATAATGTGAATTGTTGTAAATTTTACCTGTTTATACCCTCGGTCAGAATATTCTAGGAAAAGATTGACTAATTCAACTCTTTTCTACATTTTTTTTAAAAGGACAAATGCACTTCGAAAAACAGCTTTATCACCTTGGACGCTTTCTGCTCAAATATGCGGCGTTACCTTGACAGATTTTATAGGGAATGTGCAACCATAAAGAGGAAAATGGTGGGATTGAACATTGGTTAATGAACAACTCTACAAGGAGAAGAGCTGCTTTGTATCGACAACCCAAAGAAGTCTTTTTAGTGAAAATACAGCACTTGATATTTTTCTAACAATCAAATGCCATTCAGGTTTTCTCTTAAAATATTCTGATCAAATATTTTTACAGTCATTAATTTATTTAGTCACATTCTTATATATAGATGCTGGCAGCTTCCAAATGTACAGGTTGTTGGATTTATTTATGTTCTATTTAATATATTTAAAGTTACATGTTCTGTGGTAAATGTTTTTTGATCCTGAGCAGAGAGCCAATCCGAACGTAAATAAAATAATGCATAGAGTTTCTCCTGAAAAGGGAAATGTTCTTAGTAAGGGTAAACATAGGTTATATTGGGCTAGGGTTTAATATTTATGTATTTCCTTGCAAATATTTATAGTATTTATAAATATTATTGATATACAAATCATGTAAGTGGATAAGAATCTTGTGTTAGAAATAATTTATAATACTTATAAATTGATTTTTTTTGTAGTTCTTGGCTATTTTGCTGATTCAGGTTATTTATTGTACTTATTTTTAATGTATTTATAAATTGCTGTGAATGTATTTTAAAAAGATGATAATGCCGTATGCTTTTGTTCTACCACTAGGCATATTATGTATTCCTCCAGATGAGGGATGTTTTCATGAAACCCCAAATCATAAGATTTACATGGGTAGTAATTAATATTTAAGTTCTTTGTGTTCCTAAAATTACAGAATGTGAAGACTAGCAGAGAAATAGAGATCATCTAGCCTGACCATTGTCCATTGTGAGCATCCACTACTATAGCACATTAAGATGGAAAGTCCATCACCTCCAAGGCTGATAAATCACCAGCTTTTCTCTTGGGAAATTCTGTCTGACGTTCAATTAAAGTCCGCTGTTTCTTACAGCAATAGCAATAGCACATAGACTTATATGCCTCTTCACAGTGCTTTACAGCCCTCTCTAAGTGGTTTACAGAATCAGCATATTGCCCTCCAACAATCTGGGTCCTCATTTTATCGACCTCAGAAGGATGGAAGGCTGCGTCAACCCTGAGCCAGTGAGCCAGTGAGCCTCGAATTGGTGAACTGCTGGCAGTCGGCAGTCAGCAGAATTAGCCTGCAATACTGCATTTTAACCATTGCGCCACCACGGCTCTTCTCCTGTCATCTGGATGAAGTCTGAACATTTCTGCCCTGTTCCCCAGATGACTACTGTCAGACTACACAAAGATAGCTATCATGTCTCCTCATCACTCTTTTTCAGGTTCAATCTATCCATTTAATCCATTTCTAATGGGTTTTTCCTTATGGGCCCCTTGACATTTGCACAGAACTAGCTGTTCTGCTCCGGACATGTTCCAGCTTGTCAATGTTCTTCCTCAGATGGGTCACTGGACATGGATGCAGTATTCTAAAAAAATGCAGTCTAATTGAAATAGGAACAATATTTCCTCTTGAACATAACTCTATAGTTCTGCTGAGGCAATCTATGACTGTATTTGCTGTTCCTTGAAGCTCTGGGATGTGTTGACTTACATATAGTTTGTGATCCACCCAGACACCCATATTCATTTCTCTCTCTTTTTTTTTCATTAAGTCATTGGCATTTTAAAATCTCATTGCTTCATTTTAGTTTATTACTGTTGTCAACTTTCCAGATTTAATTCTAAATCTATATTAAAGCATATTTGTATTTACACTGACTTTGTAATGTATTTAAACTGAAATGAATGTGTTTGGTCTGTAAGTAAATAATGCACATGTAAAATTATTTTACTTATTCCAAAAGCAAAATAAACAATGAGCAAAATATCTTTTGAAGCTTATCTTGAAGTGTTCTTTCCGTTCTTTGGATTTTATAGCACTACTTGAATCTAGTCTTTCTAAAGTTGCAATGATGGGATTGGTACAACATTTCCGTGAGTAAAAGAGAAACGGTATAAAGTAAAATTTCCCCACCACCCAGTTAGAACTAAGAAGATTTTTGGATGAGAAGGGAAACATTTTCAAAACAAAAAACAAAACAAGAAAACCAGTTGCCTTTTGGAAAAAGCATATTAGAGCTGGTTTGATGGAGAGATTAAGGCACCAGGCCATATACAGTAAAAAGACACACATATGGAAAATTGTAACTCAACTGTTTGGTTTGTTGAAATATAATGCTAAAAATAGAGACTACAGATCAGGAATAGTAATCCAAATCAAGTCACCAAAATCTAGGATGAATTCTAAAATGAGGACAATAAATAATGTGATTTTAAAAAAAATAAGCTAGAATTGTTCATAATAAGGCCACATTAAGCAAATGAAAGCAAGGCCATACGGAGTGAAGCTGTTCCTCTGAACTGTGGAAGGTCCAAAAAGAAGGGCCTTCCAGCACTGCATGGCATGTAGATGGGCTCTAGAACTGCCTGGCATCATGAGGCTGGCTTACTGGAAGAGAAGAATTCATGAGTATTTGGCTCCATGTCAACTGATCTCAATGATCTCTCCGGTCTGTGAGGTAACATAAAAGTATGCTAGTGTAATTGGCATTATATTTCCTCAGTAACTCAGCCTACAACTGCAAAATTCCCCCCTCCCCCTGCTGCTTCCACTCTTAGTGTCCCTCACCATTGGACATTGTTCTTACATGGCTCTAGCGCAGGGATCTTCAAACTTGGCCCTTTCATGACGTGGACTTCAACTCCCAGAATTCTGGGAGTTGAAGTCCACAAGTCATGAAAGGGCCAAGTTTGAAGACCCCTGGTCTAGCAATTTCCCATAGATTTGCCAGACTGGAAAAGAGACAATAACTTCATTTGTCAGTGACTGGAAACCCTTTATGGACTTTTTCTTGAAAATGGGAAAAAAGTGATCTTGTGACTTATAGGTTTAGTTATTAGAAGGGGTAAAATGTGGAAAGGGGTGAGCTATGATATATCCTTAGGGAGAGAAGATAAAATATTGAGGGTTGGGGTTAGCCAAAACTTCAGAAAATGTCTAGGATGGTTGGGTCCAGCAATGTCCTCCTGAGGAGAACATGAACCACATCTTCCTTCAAAGCTGAAGGTATCACCCCATTCTTTCCATGCACTATTAATTTTTTTGTTTGATTTTGATATTGTACTTAGAGGAGGATTTGGAATTAATCCTATAACATTTTTAGAGGAGAAGTCACTATGACTAAGGCCACCTCCGTTTGTATTAGCACTTACAATGTTAATATTAATTTTAATATTATATTTCCTCAAACTATACTTACATTTTATTCTGGAGTTAACTAAAATAATTATGAAGCTAGTGTTATTATACAAATTTAAACATGTTTTTATCTGAAAACTTATCATTTTCAGCCACTTGGAAAATATCTTGCTAACTAACACTGTGGGAAGGAAACAAATCTTTTAATAATCTATGGTCAATAAATCACTGGACTATGGTAGGCCCCCAAAGTTTTTACCAAAATCAGGTAGTAACTGAGCTGGAGGTATATTAAATGAAAGAGAATAATAGGCAGGAGGAATAACTGATCATTAAGACAAGCAGATCTTCAGCAGCAGATCAATATGATATACAAACTAGGAATAGACAAAGGTTCATTCAAAGAAATGGGTCCAGGGTTACTAGAAGACAATGCAGAGGAAATTCTTAATCAGGAGAACATTCTTAGATTCATAGTGATCCTATGAAGAAGAAATCTGCTCTACCTATGGCACTTCTACGCTACACCGTGTGTGTGTTTTTCAATTCATCGTAAAGCAGTTTTGAAGCAAACTTAAAATCTTTTTCCTTCTTGTCAACTTAAGAAATGACAGGAAACATTTAATGCTCAACTCTACTTAGCCACTAGAGGGAGCACAAAGAACATAATATAAACAGGGTTCTACTTTCAGAATTATTCTTTCTGGAGCAATGTATTATTTTTAATGTTTGCTGGTTAACAATTTGTTGTCTTTACTTTTGCATTCTGCCTGAATTACATTTCAGTTACATGGGTAGCCATGTAAACTTAATGAATGAATAAATGGGTAAATTGGGATTGGGATCAGTTGGCCAAAATTGAAATAAAATAAGAAGCCACTGTCACTTCCCTCCATGTTCTCAACAGATGTTATGTGCCTTTGTCTGATTATTTGCAAAACCAAAGCCAAATTCTGAATGATTGCTACAAGAACATTCCTGACTGTAAAGATACCATGCCTCTGTGGCATGTGCAAATTTTAATAGTGATAGGAATCCAGGTTAACATTTTTGCAATTCTGGATGCACATTGTTACGGAGCCTGAAATAGCTTAATTGGAGAGAGACCACATCCAAGAATATGGGAGGCTGACGCTCTATGTATCTGCAAGAAAAGGAGATAGAAAAGATAAATGAATATTAGAGGCCAGGGAACCAAGAATCGGGTTAAGGAAACAGTTCCACCAATGAGAAAACGGAAGAAAAGACTTTTTTTTTTCAATTTTAGCTGAGCTAGAAATAAATCTTATCAATTGCTAGCCACAGATGAAGATATGAGGTCCTGCAAGTGTGGAATTACTTGAAAGCCGTGCAAAGATACAGAGTGGAAGCTTCTCAAGGATCCGGCCTTCCTCCTGTTTTACTGAGAATAAATTGGGGGATGATTGAGTTAGGTCAGGAGTGAACAACTTCAGTCAGATGGAGGACCACACCAGGCTTTGTCATGGTGTGCCAAGGGCTGCACTCCGGCGGAATGCAGACGACTTTCTCCCATTTGTTTAGTTCAGCTTGGTTGTCTATGAAAGAGTGCCATCTGGTGGGACCCAAGAAGGGGACCTTTCCTGCCATGGTTCTTGCTGTTTGGAACATCTCCCCCCTGCAGATTGGATTAGCCCCAACCCTGTTGGCCTTTGATGAAGCTTTGAACATTAGGTCCTGTCACTGGGCATGGAGGTCAGGGCAGAGCATACAGGAGAGTTGGGTCAATGATTGCAGTGATTTTTTTTTACCTTGCTTCTGATTTATTTATTTATAAATAAAATTTATTGACCACCCATCTTACCTCAGGGTACCTCTGGGTGGCTTACAATCATCAAAATAAGAACTATATAAGGATAAAAGCATAACTAATGTCATGGTTTCGACAGACAGAGACAAATAAAGTAGAACTCTGAGGCTTGGAAATTCGTCAGAGGACATGTTTATTGATACAAAGTATCGGCACATCAAAAGTGAAACCAAGTCTGAATAAACATGTAACAATCCCCACTACAAAGTTAAGAAATCCCACTCCTAAAGCTATGCAAGCTACTATGTTCCCCAATACATCTTCTTGGCGGGCTTTTCACAAAATGCCTAGCCTGCAGTCCTGGGAGCAGCTGATGACCTTGGCTCCCATGGGAGAAAATCTGTTTAGTCTAGCGAAGCACCTGGTAAGCCTCCCTTCCTCCATGCTATGTGTCAACCGAAAATGAGTAGGGAAAATGGCTGCAGCCACGCTCATTTTCAAAGTTGACAACTAGGATACAACACACAGCCAAATACAGCAGCCCAATTAAAAGATGGGGAGGGTAGCAGTAGGAGGGGGGAAGATGGGATCTGTTGTTAACGGATCAATGACTTCCACCATAATGTTCCCCCCACTGAAGCTGCAAGCGAACTGGCAGAACCAGGTCTTTAGGCTTTTATGGAAAGTCAGGAGAATTGGAGCCAACCTCACTCCGGGAGGCAAGATGTTCCAAAGGCAAAATGCAATGGCAGAGAAAGCCCTTCTCCTGAACCTGACCAGCCAGAAGACTTGAGCCAATGGGCCTGCTATATGCCTCCTCTGCTAGCATGGGTGGGGCAGGCCAATCCCAATGGGATGAGACAGTCCTCAAGTATCCCAGACCATGCCATGAAGGGCTTTAAAGGTGATTACCAACACCTTGAACTGCACCTGGATGCAGACTGACAGCCAATGCAACTCACAGAGCAGTGGTGTTACAGGGGCCATTCTTGGGGCCCCAAGAATTGCCCGCACTTCCATACTCTGCACCAGCTGTAGCTTCTGGATGCTTGTTATGACTCAGGTCACCTAAGCAGAAGCAGGCTTCAATAGAGTCCTTTATTGCTCTGTTCAATTCCACAACAAATGGCCCTACAACGGCCCGTAAATCTCCACCCCAAACATCCCTGAAGGCAGCCACCCATAGTCCCACAAACAAAAGCTAGTAAGCAACAAAACCAATCTGCAAAGGCAGAGAGGAAGTTGAATGACAAGGTGAAAGCTCACAGGGCAAGGTTCAGAGTCAAGGTCCACAGGGCAAGGCAAGTCTACAAGGCAAAGGCAAGTCCACAAGGCAAAGGCACAAGGCAAGGCATAGACAGAAACATGAGTCAAGGCTGAGTTTTTCCAAGGCCGGGGGAGTGCATGCCAAAACAAACAATTGTTCCTGATAAAGACAGTCTCCTCCAGCCTCTGCTTAAGTCAACCCACACCAGGTGTTCCTTGTGAGGAAGGGCGGGGCAACCTTCTTCTGAACAACCTTGGATACCTCCTTTAAGCATGCCTCCACTCTATACTCCATGACCTCGGATCAAGTGGGGGAGGTAGCTGTTCCTCATCAGAGGGGATCTGCTGCCTCTCATCATCACTGCCTGTCTGCAGCTGATCCTCCCTGGTGTCTAAGAGGACAGGCAGTTCCCTGTCCAATTGACCACCTCCCCCAATGCCTGAGGGGCTTGGGACAGCATCACCTTCAGCCCTGATCTCTCCAAACATTCCAGGGGAAATGTGCCATCCCCGTCAGAAAGTCCTGGTACCAACTCCTCTTCTTCCTCCAAACTGGGATCCAATGGAGCTTTCAACTGAATGACTGAGCACAGGAATCATGATCCAGGAAAGGAGCCAACTGGTGCACAACCCAAAGTTGTGCAAAGGCTCTCTTAGCTGCAACTGCCACCTGCTCTTCAAGCAGAAGTTGGAAGTCCAGGGGAACCCCAAGTTGCAGACTGGATCTGTGGCAGTGCCACCCCATTTGGGATTAAATATGACAAAGTCCCAGATCTCAGCCCCCCTCCATGCACCCAAAGCCATTTGATCTTGCCCAAAGTCTGTTATCCCTCATCCAGGCCCCCTTAGCCTCCAGGCATGCGAGAGGACAGCAGCAGCATCACTTGGGTCACCAGGGGTAGAACTATAGAGTTGGGTATCATATGCATACTGCAGATACCTCAACCCATCATGATGGATGCTCTTATCCAGCAGCTTCATGTAGATGTTAAAAAGGAGTGGCGAGACTACTGAGCCCCAAGACACACCACAAGATAGTGGCCAAAGTCTGGACTTCTCACTCTCTATTAATACTGATTGGGATCGGCCTTAGAGCAAGGAGCCAAACCAGCACAAAACTATGCCGCCCAGCCCCAGCCCCTGTACTTGACCCAAAAGGATACCATGACCTCTGAGAGATCATGGAGATAGATTGCACTATCCTCATCCCGTTCTCGCCAAGATCATCAACAAGTATGACCAATGCTGCTTCCATTCCATAATCGGGCCTGAGCTGTGGTGGTACAGTGGTTACAATACAGTATTGCAGGCTAACCCTGCCCCAGCCAGGCATTCAATCCTGACCAGCTCAAGGTTGACTCATCCTTCCATCCTTCTAAGGTCGGTAAATGAGGACTGAGATTGTTGGGGCCAATATGCTGACATTTGTAAACTGCTCAGAGAGTGCTGTAAAGCACAATGGAGTGGTATATAAGTGCTATTGCTATTGCTGAGTCCTGACTGAAAGGAGTCCAGATAACCCGTTTCACCTTGGACCCTCTGAAGATGCCAGGCCTCCACCTTTTTCACAACGTTCCCTAAAAAAGGGGAAGGTTGGAAACTGGATGAAATTTGTCCAGGGAGGTGGGATCAGTGATGGTTTTTTTAAGGAGGGGGGTGAACTAGGCCCTCCTTAAAAGCCCCTGGAAATGTCCCCTTCCCTAGTGACATATTAATCACTGCCTGGACCCACCTGCTACTCACCTTCCTGGAGCCTTTCATCATCCAGGAAGAACAAGGATCTAACTGCCAGGTGGTGGCACTGACAGCATCGAGGACCCTGTCCACTCCCTCAGGTCCAACAGGGTCAAACCGTTCTCAGATAATCGGGCAAGACTCCTCCCCAGGCATCTCACATGGATCAGCTCACACATGTGATCCAACTCGAAATGAATCCAGGTGACTTTGTCTGTCAGGTGCTGAACAAATTCCTCTGCATGGCCCTGAAGACGATCACCCAAGCCCCCCCCCGACCCAGGAGGGACCGGGTGATCCAAAACAGGGCTGGTGGGTGACACTTTGGGGACATAATAAGAGCAGAGAAATAATGCCGCTTTTCCACTCTTACTACCATGAGGAAGAGCTTAATAGTAGCTCTAAGTCATGTCTGGTTAGAGTCATTCTTCCTCTTAAGTTATAGAGCTGGTATTGTCTTTTTAATGGTTGCTAACCACCCAGAGTCATAATGTTGAGATGGGTAGCCACATACATTGAAATAAATAAAGAAATGTTGATATTGCTATTATTTTTGAACTTTTTAATATGTGATTGATAATAATAAAATGTTTCATCTTAAGTTTCATTAGAAGAGGACTAATGGCATTAAAACTCTTGTTTCGGTTAACAGCTTTCTCTTCTGATAACAAAAACATAGTTTCCTTCTTTCTTTCTTTCTTTCTTTCTTCCTTCCTTCCTTCCTTCCTTCCTTCCTTCCTTCCTTCCTTCCTTCCTTCCTTCTTTCCTTTCTTCCTTCCTTCCTTCCTCCTCCTCCTCCTCCTCCTTCTTTCTTTCTTTCTTTCTTTCTTTCTTTCTCTCTCTCTCTCTCTCTCTCTCTCTCTTCTTTCTTTCTTTCTTTCTTTCTCTCTCTTCTTTCTTTCTTTCTTTCTTTCTTTCTTTCTCTTACTTTCACAGAAGTGGAAAAGGAGAGATGGTAAGGCCAAAGGGCTTTGTTTCTGTGTTTTATGCTTTCTGAAAGACTTGGAAAGTATTTTATTTTATAAGTTTCTACTCTACTTTTCCTCTTGAAATTCAAGATTCTGTACTTAAGACTCTCACCCAATCTTTTTCACATAAAAGTAACCCTGTGATGTAGATTGGGTTTTAGAGAGTTATGGCCAAAATTCACCTTGTGGGTGTCCATGTTTGAATCTTAGTCTACACCTTCATAACTTTGTGATTTTTAATCTTAGCAACTCAAGCAAGTACAAACAAATATGTAACATTTCCCTCCCATCTTTTCTAGAGGATTCTGAGAACCACAAAAGGATTACTAGAATTTCTCAGCTTCATTTTTACACCTATGAGTTAGAAGGGTGCACTTTTAACTTTAAAGGAAAAATATACAGGAACATTTGCCTGAAAACTAAAAGCTTCCTCTGCAGATTTCACTCTGCAATCCCAGGTCTGATCTGGCCCATTTTATATTTGATCTTTCTTTTGCTGGCTTCTTTCCCATGCCATATTTTCTTTCCTTCCATCGGTTTCCTCATGCTGTTGATGAAGAGGAACTGACTTCATAATATTTTGAACTCCATCTGAACTCATCAGAATGCACAAGATTCTTAGAAGGCTTATATGCAAAGTGATGCTATTGCTTATACCTGCAACAGAAAGTGAGAAAAAATAATCTTAAATATCAACAACCAGAAACTTTGCTTTAAAGAAAGTTAGATTATGCAAATGAGCCCACAGAGCAGGTTTATAAAATATTTGTGTTAGCTAAACAGGGGATTTCTTTGCTGACAGGGTAGAATTTTCATTGAACAGATTAAAATTAAAGGATTGGGAGTCTGGTTAAAGACCTGGGAAATTGCTGGCAAATCATTTGAAATAGCAAAATCAGCAGAACTCAATTTCTGAAAGCGTTACTGAGGATGCCCTGTTTTTAAATCTGTTGCTAGTAGTAATTGATGATATGTTATCCATTTAGTAGAGTCCAACTCTTGGTGATTCCCTGGGGCCAGGTCTGTCCACATCTTCCAGTCTTGTGCTGTTTCTTTGAGTTTTTCTATGCTCTGGCTGGTGTCAGCTTTGAAAGTGTCCAGCCACCATGTTCTTTGGCAGCCTACTTTGACATGGCCAAAGTAAGTGAGACGGTATAATTTACTACAACCCAGTTTATAGTTTGGATGAAAAGAGGAACCATTATGAGATTAATCAATTGCTGAATCAGCTAGATGTTATGATTAGGTAATATTAATGTATTGAAGGCTCCTCTGCCACTCCAAGAATTTTTAGATTCTCTTTGATTATTGCAGCATGGAAAAGCTCCTGACCTAGATGGCTATTCAGCAGAAGGATATAAGGTATTTGTAGATTTCTTGGTTCCTATACTTTTGGAAATGTACCACGAATCTTTTAAGGGTGGTAAATTGCCATCATCATTCTATGAGAAATGTATCAGATTGATTTCAAAAACAGGTAAGGATTCTAAATGTTGTGCTGTTATAGACCTAGTTCATTAATTAACGTGGATACTAAGATTTTAACTGCCAAACTGGCTAGATGTTTGCAGAAGATCTTATTAGGTATAACACATCTCTCCCAGTCTGGGTTTATCAAGAATCTCAGGCATAAGATAATTGCTAATTGATACAATAGAAATAGCCCAGGATGGAATGGACTCTTCAATAATAATGACTTTAGATGCAGGAAAAGCCTTTGATTTAGTTCAGATTGCATTATTAAAGCAAGTGGTGATTGGATATTGCACTGTGAATGAAGATAAATACACATGTCCCAGGATAATGTTGCAGGATCCAATCTGAGTTGGACACCAAGACGAAAGGTTTACTTTTCCAAACTTTCGAGCAGGGAACTTCTCTTGGATCCTACAAGATATGGAGTTCCATGAGATCTTATCCAGTGGATCATTTGGGCCAGGGTTATAACAAATCGAATGATTTCAGATTCTTTTCTTTCACAGTGTGGTACATGGCAGGCACATTTCTCCATTGCTATTTCTTTAATTTTTGGTCGCCATGGTAAGGCAATCTTTACACATTAAGAGTATTATCTTGGAAGTATGTGGCTATAAACTATTTCTGCACGGGAATGATATTTTGGCAGTTTTGGATCAATATTCTATTTTTTGCTCAATTTTAAAAAGGTCGTGAAGTAACTTGGACAGTATTCTGTATATAAGATTAATTGAGATAAATTTTCTGTGTTTCCCCTGGGTATCAATATAGTTATGTAAGAGATGGGATTTGTAATTTCTACTGATTATATTAAATATTTGGAGATGTATATATGGAACATATACGGATAAATAAATATTTTGTAACTTTTAGAATGGCTTGAAGTGGATGTTAATAGATGGCTTGAAATTCTCTTAGGCCTGTGGATCAAAGTTAATGTTATGAAAATGAACATTATCCCCCATTTGATTTATGTTCCTAGAACTATTAGTATATTACCATTGGATAAACATTGGGTTAATAAATTATTTAGAAGATTTATTTGGGAAAATGGATCACTAAAGTTTTCTTTAGCTAAATTACTGTTTAAGGAAGATGTTTTTAGTTTATCTGATCTATATACCTATCCTTGAACCAATATTTTATTAGCCCCCTGGTGATAGAATGAAAACATAATGGAATACTATCTCTTATGTACTAAGATGGAAAGTTATTATCCATTTCCTTTACAATCATGACAGATGCTTGGAACAACATCAAACAGAAAAATGTCTTAATTCCAGAAGTACAAGCGGTGAGAAATTTTGGAGCCATATGGAGGTATAAATTGACTTTGATAATGAGGCTCATAAATATTTAACTCTTTGGATAAATTCTAGTTTGGAAATGATTGGTAAATCATTTGATTGGGAAACCTGGGCAGATAACTTTAAATCAGCTTCTACCTAATGACTATTTTAAGAATTTTTTCTCAACTTGAAACTAAATTAGTCTTCTCAGTTCAGAAGAGTGGAGGTATCTTCAGGTTAAATCCATTCTAATGGATCAATATAGATCAGATGCTTTGGCTACCTCTGAGTTGAAAGTATCTGAGTTGCTTATTTGTCTGATGGAATCCATTACAGAAATAAAATCTATAATTTATCTCTATCAAAAGCTTAATATGTTTTTAAAGTAGACATTCCTGGGATATTTCAAACATGGACTAAAGAACTGGACTTTCCAATTTCCAATAAAGCCTGTAAAATGGTATTTACAGAGTTGAGATTAGGGTATATTGGACTCACTAAAGAATGTTTTTGAAAGGACATCAGATCTTTTTATGCTGGAGATGTAAGAAAACGAAGTCTTGCAGACTCACATGAAATGGTTATGTGGTCTAGATTTTTGATAAAGCCTGACCTCAATACCTGGGAAGATCCTGGAAAAGATAATCAAACAACGAATCAACTAACACCTAGAGGCAAACAAAGTCATTACTAAAAGCCAACATGGGTTTGTCAAAAATAGATCATGCCAGACAAATCTTATTGCATTCTTTGACCAAGTGACAAAATTAGTGGATGAGAGGAATGCTGTGGACATAATTTACT
>NW_015387194.1:176489-193505 GCF_001527695.2 Protobothrops mucrosquamatus | reverse complement strand
GCTGGAATTGGGTATGTCTAGTTTAATGAAGAGAAGGACGAGGGGGGACATGATAGCAGTGTTCCAATATCTCAGGGGTTGCCATAAAGAAGAGGGAGTCAAGCTATTTTCCAAAGCGCCTGGAGGCAGGACAAGAAGCAACGGGTGGAAACTAATCAAGGAGAGAAGCAATCTAGAACTAAGGAGAAACTTCCTGACAATGAGAACAATTAACCAGTGGAACAACCTGCCTCCAGAAGCGGTGAATGCTCCAACACTGGAAGTTTTTAAGAAGAGACTGGACAGCCATTTGTCCAAAATGGTATAGGGTTTCCTGCCTGAGCAGGGGGTTGGACTAGATGACCTTCAAGGTCCCTTCCAACTTTATTATTATTATTATTATAAAGCAAAGAAAAACTGGAGTAAGATTCATATTTTAATATAGAAGATTCTTAAATTGAATATAAAAATTAAACTAGAGACTTTGCTTTTAGGTTTAATGGACAAAGAACTTGAAAATAAAATCTGGGACCATGCTGTTATATATGCTGATAGCAGCAAGAATGCTTTATGCACAAAAGTGGAAAAATATTCTAATTCCCACAATGGATAAATGGGTGGAAAAACTGGTGGAACTAGCAGAGATGGCTAAATTAACTGCTCTAATCAAAGAAAACAACACATCCAACTTTGTTTCTATTTGGAAACTGCTTTTGGATTTTGGCTTGAGATGGGGGAAAATAAAACTTTGACTTTAGGATTTGTTGATTAGATAAGTGTAGTTATAGAAATGGCTTGTACATGTACTGTAAAGCATATAAAACGAAAAGATTGGGGATATAATGTCATTATTTTGTTCTACTGTTCGGAAATCAATGCTTTTCTTTCTTTTTTCCCTTTTCCCTTACACTTATTTCTCTCCCTTTTTCCCTTTCCCTGCACCAACAGATTACAGGCAGCAGTTCTTACCTTACCTTACCTTTCAAAGCCCTTGCTAAGAGGATGTGTCTTTAAGACCACACCAAGAATGCATGTTTGATTTCCTGAAATTTAATGGAGAGAAAAGAATGGTTTTATACTTAGGCAAGAAAAACCAAATATACAGGTACAGATTAGGTGAAACGTGGCTCAAGAGCAGTCACTGTGACAGAGATCTTGGAGTCCTAGTGCAGTGGTCCCCAACCTTTCCAGCTTTGTGGACCTGCAGTGGTGATGGGCGGGGGAAGAGGGGAAGATTCCATGTGAGCACTGGGTGAGCCAGCAGTGTGCAGCCGCCGCCAAAAAAGCCAATGCAATCCAAGTCTGCATTAACAGAGGGATAGAAACAAGATCAAGTGAAGTGTTAATACCACTTTATAACACTTAAGTATGATCACGCTTGGAATACTGCATCCAGGTTTGATCACCACAATATAAAAAAAGATGTTGAGACTCTAGAAAGAGTGCATAGAAGAGCAACAAAAATGATTAAAGGTCTGGAGGCTAAAACATATGAAGAACAGGAATTGGGTTGTAGGAATTGGGTATGTCAAGTCTAGTGAAAAAGACTAGGGGTTACATGATAGTAATATTCTAATATTTGAGGGGCTGCCACAAAGATGGGGTCAGCCTATTCTCCAAAGCACCAGAAAGCAGGACAAGAAGCAATGGATGGAAACTAATCAAGAAGAAAAGCAATCTAGAAGTAAGGAGAAATTACCTGACAGTGAGAACAGTTAACCAGTGGAACAGCTTGCCTTCAGAGATTGTGGGTGCTCCTTCACTGGAAGCTTTTAAAAAGAGACTGGACAGCCATTTGTCTGAATTGGTATAGGGTTTCCTGCTTGAGCAGGCGGTTGGACTAGATGACCTCCAAGGTCCCTTCCAACTCTGTTATTCTGATATTCCTATGGCTTCTGTTTTTACCCCTCTTTCTCAGGGTCTTTAGAATTTATTTGGATAATGATTTTGAGTTTACCTGTGTGGTGAAAAGATCAGGGTTGGTTTTTTTTTTGTTTACCCTTCCTGTTACCGATGTACTGTATCTGTCATTGATGGGCAGTGTTATGTCCTGGGCCTGTGATTGACAGAGCAGGTGCAGGAAGCTGCAGAGGTCAAAGCATTGTTGTCCTCAAATGCTGTTTTTGCTCATTTTAATGAGCAGCTTCCAGTGTGCATAGTCTGCGATGTATCCCCTTATGGGATCGGGGCTGTATTAAGTCACCTCAAGGCTGATGGAACACAAGTTCCTGTAGCCTACTATTCAAGGACTCTTGGCCATAGTGGCTGGCATAAAAAGGTTCCATGACTTTTTGTATGGGAGCCATTTCACAGTCTTTCTTTACAGACCACAAGCCATTGTTGGGGTTGTTTACAACAAACAAGCAAACCCCACACATAATTTCTCCTAGAATGTTGAGGTGGTCAATTTTCCTTTCTGCATATGACTATTCACTGGTTCACAAACCAGGTAAAGATATGGGCCATGCAGATGGCCTTAGTAGGCTGCTTGTAGAATCAGATCCTGCTCCAGCTAACCACATACTGGCTATTCAGGACTTGTCCCCTCTCAATGCAGGGGATGTGGCTGCAGAAACAGCCATTGATCACACGCTAACACGCGTGTTGACATGGGTGCTGTCAGGATGGCCTGACATGTGTCCTGGCACTAATTTCCAGAGTTTCTGGAAAAGGAACCTTTAAGGGTTGTGTCCTATGGGGTAGCAGGGTAGTGATCCCAACCTCATTGAGGACTAGAGTCTTGCAGTCTCTGCATGAGGGACATCCAGGAATAGTCCAGATGAAGGCGCTTGCGCGTAGTTATCTCTGATGGTCTGGGCTTGATAAGGAGATTGAGACACAAGTCCAAGGGTGCCACAATTGCTAACAGTCCAGGCCTGAAATGCCACAGGCTCCTGTACACAGGTGGGAGGACACACATGCTCCTTGGTCGAGGATTCATATCGACTACGCTGGCCCCTTTCAAGGGCAATTCTTCCTCATTGTGGTAGACAGTTACTCCAAATGGCTGGAGGTTGTTCCTGTGTCCACCACGACTACTGCCAGGACCATCCAGGTACTGAGAGGAATCTTTGCCTCTCATGGTTGCCAGATGTCCTTGTATCCAACAACGGGCCTCAATTCACTTCTTCTGAGTTCCAGGCTTTCCTACAGGCTAACATGATCCATCATGCTACTTCAGCAGCCTTTCATCCAGCTTTCAACGGCCAAGCTGAGCGCATGGTGCACACAACCAAAGACGCCTTGAAGAGGGTCACTCACTGGAGCTGGCATCACAGGTTAGCTGATTTTCTTCTTTGCAACTGCACCACACCTTGCACTGCTACAGGCAAGAGCCCAACTGAACTCCGCTGGGGTCACTGCCTCATCACCAAACTGGACAGATTGCACCCAGACCGGGTGGCTTCACAGGTGTCACAGCCGCAGGCACCTAGGAGACTACAGGTGGGCGATCCGGTTTGGGCAAGAAACTATGGACCTGGACATCTCTGGGTGACAGCAGTGGTCTGCAAAATCGCTGGGCCGCTGTCATACGAAGTGGCCTTGGATGATGGTCGTGTGCTGCAGCGACACATTGACCAGCTGCGATGGAGGCTTCCTAATCACCCTTCTGCTCCTGACTCTGCTCTCGGTGGGGGGAGGAGGACCACGATCACGATCGTGGATCTCAGACTCTCTGCAAAGGCGGGGGTTTACACTCTGAAAATAGGGGTTTTGCCAATGAGGTGGCTCCTGACTCTGACACTGGGTCCATGGGACATTGCATGCAACCAGCTTTTCATGCCACATAGACAGCAGGCATTGTTCCTACGGGACAGTGCTCCCAACAAGGGTCTCTCACTGACCTGGGGAATTCCACCCCACCAAGGAACTCTGGTCTTGGCTTACCGGAAAGAGCCAGCCGAAATCAAGTGGACAAAGGATTGGGCTTATCGGAACAGGCCAGTCAGTAAGATGCGGGTTCGCCTGTGTCCATTGGACCTCCAAGTCCCGGTCTGCCGAGCCTGGCAGGTGAGCTTGCAGACTAGGCACTTGCAGCAGCTCCGAGATGCTCGGAACAGGTCAGAGGCCCTCCAAAGTTCTTACAAGATTATGTAAGATTCTTGTCAGTAAGCTGATGGGCCTAAGGGTTCCCTAGTAATCAGAACACATTCAAAAGGGTAACCTTGTAGTAGAAAAAAATTAGTAGTGTTCATTTTTTTTTAACTAAGAGGGGAGGGGTGTTATGTCCTGAACCTGTGATTGACAGAGCAGGTGCAGGAAGCTGTGGAGAGACCTGGGCAGACCATGTGGCTGCCCGGGCCAGACAGGCTGTCTCCAGCCTATTGCGCATGTGCAAAGCGGGAAAGTACGTTGCATTTATTGGCTGACGCTGTCCCTGCAAAAGGGTATAAAAGGGATTTGCACCATTTTGTGTTGATTCTGTTGAGGCTCTAATAAAGAAGTAACTGTTGTTATACGTGCCTCGTCTCAATGCCTTAACAACGCACATAACAGAACAGGCAGCTTTCCTAGTTACCCACATGGAATAAGCAACTTCATCATATATCGTATAATCTATCTGCAAATCAGGCAGATTGCAGTCTATGTGGGAGGAGTGTGCATCATGAAAAATAGGACAGTCATTTGTAAAGAGAGGATCGCTCAGCTACTTCACAAGTAATAAAAGCACCACAATTTTATCCAAATTTTCTTCCCTTTGAAAAAAAAAAAGAAAACAATTTCTTTCTTGCCATCTTTAAAGAGAATAGAAACTACCAACTAGCCAACCCACTCTAGGTGAAGATGTTTTCAACATAGCATTTTTTTTAAAAGAAAAAAAGCAGTTCTTCAGATCAGAAAGAATATGCCTGGGAAATAGTTTAATAGTGGAGTTTGGTTTTTTTTTAGAACTCTGAAGGCTCAACTTCACATCCCTCCAGTCACAATATGAAGATGCCCTGCATACTGTTTCTAAAGCATATTCCCTGAGGGCATTGCCTTAATTTCATCCCCAGGCCATCTCTGAGGCAGTTTAGAACCATATTTAACTGGTCCAGTTTTAAAGTAGCACTTTCCTTCCTTTCCCGACACTGTAGCAACAGACTCATTCTATGCCTTTCCTCAACCTGGTTGAGGATGCAGTCAGTGGCTAGGCTCTGCTTAGTTCCCACTGGTCATGGTAATCTCCTCAGACATGCTCTCACCCCTCTGGTTGCTGGACATCATGCCCTCTGTACAGTGGTGGGATTCAGCCGGTTCACACCACTTCGGCAGAACCGGTAGCTAATTTTTTGTTGCCCAGGCCCAGAATGGACTTCCGGAAGTGGCATCCACATAGAGAACTGGTTGCTCACATATTTGAATCCCATCACTGCCTCTGTGGCTGCTGTGATCAGGGCGGCAAAAGAGACCAGGCACTTGCCTTTTCAAGCATTGGCCTGCAAAACGATGGGGAGGCATTTTAGAAAGTATCAGTCAAGCTTTACATAGGCTTTACAGATCTGTCTCTATATCTTTATATCTCTATAGAGCAGTGATGGCGAACCTTTTAGAGACTGAGTGCTCAAACTGCAATCCAAAACCCACTTATGTATTGTCGGGTGCCGGGTGGGCATGGCCCATCGGCTGGGTGTGGCCAATTGGGTGGGTGTGGCTGTGGTGGTAATGGCAGACTGGGTGGGACTAAAAAGTTCAATCAATCAATTCCAATTTTGCAAGATCTTTTTTTTCCCGCGAGAAGTTGAAATTGATTGATTGAACCTTTTTTTTTTTTTTGCACACTGCGGCAGAGGCCTAAAGCAAAAAGGTTTTATAAAACCCAGCTGAAGGCCTAGGACTGGGGCAACAGTGCATGTGCCGACAGAAAGGGCTCTGTGTGCCACCTGTGGCACGCGTGCCAGAGGTTCGCCACCACGGCTATAGAGGTAGCCCTCAATTAACAATGGTAATCAGGACAAGAATTTCTGCCACTAAGCACTGTGCTTTTAAAATGTGATGTCACGTGATCATGCTACTTAGTCATGGAAATTCTTGCATTTTAGGATGCTGTCATTAAATGAATCTCTGTAGGTCAGTAAGCAAGGATGTCGCATAGTTGCCATTTGCGACCTCCTGCCGACTTCGCCGTTGACTTTGCTTTTAGGAAGTTGGCAAAGAAGACTGCAAATGGTGATCTCATGAGCGCAGGATGCTGTGACTGATGTAGGTATGTGGGCCAATCAACGCTATCATAAGTCTGAATGGTTGCTGGTCGTTAAATGAAGACTACCTATATTTCTTTCTGTATCTGAATTTAGCACTCTTTCGCAACAATGATAGATGTGGGCACAATGGCTCAGTGGTGAAAGACGCTGAGCATGTCAGAAGATAGAAAGCTGAAAGGCTGGGTTTGAGACCCAAGTGCCACGTGACAGGGTGAGCTCCTGTTACTTGCCCCACCTTCTGCCCACCTAGCAGTTCAAAAGCATGCAGATGCCAGTAGATAAATAGGTGGGAATGTTACAGTGTTCTGTGCACCTCGGCATTTAGTTATGCCGGTCACAAGAGCCTAATGCTGGGAAAACTGACCACAGAAGTGTCTTCGGCTAAGAAATGGGTATGAGCACCACCCTCTAGACTCAGACACGACTAGACGGGGGAAAGCTTTACCTTTAACTGGATTTAGCACTCTTTCACAATAATGATAGATAGTTTTGAAAGAATGCTACACCCTGTCTGCTCTTTAGAAGGCCAGATCCTGATGTTGAAACTCGAGTACTTTGGCCACCTAATGAGAAGGAAGAACTCACTGGAGAAGAGCCTAATGCTGGGAAAGATTGAGGGCAATAGAAGAAGGAGACGATAGAGAATGAGGTGGCTGGATGGAATCACTGAAGCAGCAGGCGTGAACTTAAATGGACTCCAGAAGATGGTAGAGAACAGGAAGGCCTGGAGGAACGTTGTCCATGTGGTCGTGATGGGTCAGACAACTAACAACAACAACACCTCTTCAGAGAGTGCTAGACCTATGCTGTAGTGCAGAGTTCCCCAATCTTTCAGGGTTGGTGGCCTGGAGTGGGAGGAGGGGGAAAAGAACGGATGGTTTTGGGGGGGGTGAACTCGCACGAGTGGGGTCGCCAGCGCCTGCTGCTCATCCATGGTGCCACAAACACCTGCGATACTCGCAGTGACACTTGCGCAAGTGGGGCCACGAATGCCCACAATGCTCATGGCGGCACTTGCATGAGTGGGGTCACGAACGCCCTCAATGCTCACGGCAACACTCATGGTGAGTGGGGCTGTGCGCAAACATGCAGACGTGCATACCGGCCAGCCACTCATGTGGCCCAGTAACCAATAGGCCACGGCCCACGGGTTGGGGACCTCTGCTGTAATGAACACAGATTTAAACCAGAAAAAACAGCCAGATTCTGCCAGCTGTATGTTGCTGGTTTTGTTCCAAACAAATGTATTACAGTTTTTCTCCTATTTCTACCAAAAAAATAAACCTTTCACATGTATACGACTTTTACTGTACTATTATGCGGGGGAGGGGGGATTTTCCTAACGTGATATCATTTTCTTTGTTCCCTCATCATAATTGCCCTTCATGATCACTCGCTGCCCACAAAGCCACTCGCTGGTAGCAAACCATAGAGTAGAGATGTTCTATTCAACATAGAGAATTTCAACTCTGCATTTGGTTACCCATGAATAACCCTGTCAGTGCTGATAACTATCAAATTCTGCTGACTCTGTCCTTCTTTCCTGTCAGTGGGACAATCTTTTTTTTAAATGCAGATTCTCTCATTCATGTCTGTAAGAAGCCTGCAAGGCCAGATGTCTAGTCCTGTCTGCAGCCCAAGCCAAAATGGTTATGGAGAACAGCACCTGGTGATTGCCCCCTCCCCTTCCTGCCCATTAAGAAGAGCTACAGAGGGATGTTCTTGTTACTGGCTAGTGATGGTTGCTGGGAGAGGACACATAGACAAGGGATTCCACTACTCTTAATTTATTGCACATTAAAACAGCACCACTTGCTGGACTTCTTCATGACGGGTGGGGGGGAGGGGAAGTCAGCTATCATGGCAGCCCAATTTATTCTGACATACTTTTCTTATGAGTCGGGGTCTGAAGGTATGCATGTTAAGAGGGCCACACAGAAGCGGGACAATGAAGGGCAGGAGTTTTTCTTTCTGTGTTTCTCTTATTCACCAGTGAAGCCCTATTTTAGATGTTATTGTTTTGGCATGCTGCCCACTTCAAAGTGGCAGGAAACAAGGCAGCCAATATGTTGCAATCTTTTAAAGTTGCTTGTGGGATCTGGGAGCCACAAGACAAGAATCTGAGCAAAGTTTGTGCTCCCGGTACTTCAGTTTGCCCATTCCTGCTCTAAGGCTTTCGGAGAACACTAGTTTTCTAAAGGTAAGCAGGATTTGCTGGGTATCAATGCTTGAAGGAAGATGTCTTGGGAATCACATTGACGTTAGAAGCATTTCAACCCCGTGACCAAACCTAAATTCTTCCACTCTTCATTTAAGCATAGTTGCAAAATCTATAGGGCAGATTCTCAGAATACCCCCCTAAGAGCTATGAAAACTTCTTCCATTCACATCACTGTAACCATTTCCTGACATAGGTCGTGGCAAATTTTTGTGTGATTTTTTTTGTCAGCATCACATTAGCGATAAAATCTTTTATCTTGCTTTGCCTGAAGCAACATCTTTTCCCCCTAATCCTTCTTTGATAATATCAAAACCTACTGTATATTCACATTATAAGAAAATTACTTCATGCTATTTCCCCCGCAAGAATTTTTTTTAACTGCTATATTTTATCCCTGACCATTTTGATTTTGCTAATCTCTGCAAGCATTTAAAATATGATTCCACAAATAGTTCATGCAAATAATTCTGTCCTTTTTTTTAAGAGCTGAAGGTTAATACAGATTATTTATCCTCAAATTGTATTGTTTGAAACATGTGCATAAAGTTATAAATTAGTCTATGCCATGATTTCTCAACAAATAGTCCCTCTAAATGATTTGTAATTTAAATATTTAAAATGGCCACAATACAAGTAATTCTCTTTTAACAACGGTAATTGGGACCAGAAACTCCATCACTATTGATGCAGTTGTAAATCACAATGTCACATGATTTTGCTGATTTATGACAGTAATTCCAGCAGTTCCAGTTGCTGTCCTTAGGCCAGGGGTGTCAAATTCAATTTCATTGAGGGCCGCATCAGCATTGCGGTTGTCCTCAGGGGTGCCGGGTAGATGTGGCCAGGGTGGGCATGGCCTACTGGGTGGGCATGGCTGGAGTGGGTATGGTCTACTGGGTGGGCATGGCCAGCTCTACATCGTTCGCGTCAAAGGTGTCTGGGGGGGGCCTGGGCAGGAGTGGGACAGATCTGAGGGTCTCTGGCAGAAGGGGGTGGGACCAGGGCAAGCGCCAAGGCATGGCCCACTGGAAGACCCTGCCGAAACCCCTCCCCTGGAACCCATCAAGCCGAATATGTGAAGTAGGCGAGGGCCATTTGCTGGCTACTTCCAGGCGATGGTGCATTTCTTCATTCCTCACAAAGGGTGACACCTCCCCAGCGCGTGCCCAGGGGGCTGGGCCAATGCGGCAGAGGCCGGTCCCTTGCTGTTTCCAGATGGCCTTGTGGAGCTAAAACTGAATGTGTTTCAGCATAGATGGCCACCACAAAATTGTACATTGGCTCCCGTGCAGCCAGGGCTGGGGCCAAGGCAGAGGGGGCCATTCCCTCACTGTTTCCAGGATGGCTTCATGGGCCACATGAAACCACGTCGCGGGCCGCATTCGGCCCCCGGGCCTTGTGTTTGACATGTTTGCTTTAGGCGAATCCCATATGGCTGTTAAGTGTGACGTCACATTGTCTCCATTTGTGATCTACCGGTGTTCCCACTGATTTTGCTTGCCAGAAGCTGGTAGTGAAGATTGCAAAAGATGACCACAAAATAATGCAATGTCATAATTGCAAGCTGCTTACCGACCACCTGAATCACGATTTATTTTCATTTTATTGATTTAAAACATTCATATAGCCACCCATCTTTCAGACAACTCCGGGTCTCTCCCATTGAAATCATTTTTAAAAACTCAAAAACACATTCAATTAAAACATAAAACAGTAAAAACAAAATCCTAGCACCAGGAAAACGTATCATTGTTTAATCTCCCAATGCTTGGGGAAAAAGCTGTGACTTGAAGGCTTTACGGAAGGCTAAAAGGTTGGGGGCCGGTGAACTTCAAGGGGGCAAGATGTTCCATAGGGCAGGAGTTGCCACGGAAAAGGGGCTGCCATCCTTCCTAGCTCCCATTAGATGACAATATTTAGGGAGGGAACCAGGAGTGTGTCACCCTATCTGACCTGGTAGGACAGGTAGATATCCTTAGGGAAAGGCAGTCCCACAGGTAGCCTGGCCTATGGGATCAACATGTGACTATAATAATGCTGTGACAGCTGCAGTTATCAGGACACATTGTAAATTACCAGGTTCAGCAGATTGCTGAACTGGTGGCTGCTGAACAAGGACTTACCTGTGTAATAAAAACATGAAGCACTGCTACATTATAAGAACCAGGTTGGTGTAGTGGTTAAAGCACTGGATTACAAACCTGAAGACTGTAAATTCTAATCCTGAGGCACAAAACCAGCAGGGTGACCTTGGGACTACCATTCTTTCTCAGCTTATCCTCCCTCACAGAGTTGTGTGAATAAAAGGCAAGGGCTATTTTATAGTCTAGCTTGTGTTCCTAGAGGTAAGTGAGGATATTTATGCGCATGGATTGCTAGGATGCAGGTGAATTTGTGAATGTTTAATAGTAAGATGGGAGATATCGAAACCCAGTTGGTTTGAAAGGGCAGAAAAATCAGCCTATCCAGTTTTGATCACCATGATGTAAAAAAGATGTTGAGACTCTAGAAAGAGTACAGAGAAGAGCAACAAAGATGATTAGGGGACTGGAGGCTAAAACATATAAGGAACAGTTGCTGGAATTGGGTATGTCTAGTTTAATGAAGAGAAGGACGAGGGGGGACATGATAGCAGTGTTCCAATATCTCAGGGGCTGCCACAAAGAAGAGGGAGTCAAGCTATTCTCCAAGGCGCCTGAAGGCAGGAAAAGAAGCAACGGGTGGAAGCTAACCAAAGAGAGAAGCAACCTAGAACTAAGGAGAAACTTCCTGACAGTTAGAACAATTAACCAGTGGAACAACCTGCCTCCAGAAGCAGTGAATGCGCCAACACTGGAAGTTCTTAAGAAGAAACTGGACAGCCATTTGTCCGAAATGATATAGGGTTTCCTGCCTGAGCAGGGGGTTGGACTAGATGACCTCCAAGGTCCCTTCCAACTTTATCATTATTATTATTAGCCTAGACAAACTGATGCAGGATTGCAAAGCGAAGTCACCTGAATTCCTACTAAACTGTCCTGATTGGTTAATGTTTTCTCGGTTGGTTGGTGAGGTGCTAAAAGGGGAAGGCAGCAAAGCTAGGAAAGAAAAACGATCATCTTGCCTAGAATGACAGGCACGCTGACCAATCAGGATCATATCATTTGGCAGAGACTTAGAATATATACAGTACACTAGAGGCACGATGGGAAAAAGAAATGGAGCGTGAAGACTTTATATGCCAGCATTGTGTTTGAAGTTCCAAAGATGGCTGGATAGTGCTTTAACTTAATCGTGCAGAGAAATCTGTTGCTGGAAAGACAGGGTTCAATGCTTCTATTTGAGGCCTCCGAAAAGAAAAAATAAAAGAAGACCCGGATCTTGATTGGCACAATTGGTATCAAAGGAAGCTTGAAGATGGCAGCAGAGAAAGTGAAGGTTAATTAAGAGTGATTCATTGGTGCAGGGCAATGGAGACAAAGTTAGAGTTAACCCAATGCACTGGGACGAAAGCTTAGCCAAGTGAGGCAGCAGAGAACCGGCCTTCAGATAGAATGAAGAAAGAAAGGAAAGAGGTTAAAAACGCTGGAAGAATGAACAAGGAGAAAAAAAGAAAGAGGTTGAGAAGACCGTGTATATTTATGTATTTTTTTAAAATGACATTTGTAAGATCTTTATGCTTAATTGCCTAGGTGCCTAAATGCTTATACTGTATCTGTCAGGCATGATAGAAACTTCAACTTCCAATGAAGTTTATTGGATGCTGTGATTGCTGCTGAATCAGTGCCTAACACCTACAGTTGTACTTTCCTATCTTATAAAGAGATCCAAAGAATTCTCAACACTCTTCATTTGGAAATTATTTTAAATTTACATTTTTATGAAATTTCAGATTATTCATTTTTATCTTATCATTAGTTGTGGTTTCCATTTTCACGGTACGAAACTACTTTGCATACGTCACATTGTGTTTTTTTCTATATAAATAATTGGCTTTCGAATGCACTACATACAGAAGGGATCCTATCTAACTTTCAAAAATCACAGTCATGATTTTAAAAGCGATCTTTGCTGTCTGTTTCCTGAGTCAGAGTACTTTGATGACTCCATTGGAATCAATGAACGTAATTAGAAGAGAGGCAGAATATTTGATGAGGACTTTGAATGAAACATGTAGCATGTTGAAGGTACATATTTATTTTGCCCATGTTGATGTTACAAAGTACAGTTAATACATTCCTTGCTTAACAAATGCAGAAATCGGTTCTGTAACTGTGTAACTTTATTTAAGATGTGTTTTTGTCTTGTTTGAAAAGTTCTTGTGTCTGAAAAATCTATAATATTGCATATAATAATATACATATATTCACAAAAGTGGATATTATTTTTAATTGTGAACACATTAAAAAAGCTTTTAAAAATCATTGCAATTATTGTCAATAGGCAAAAAAATTGAATTGTTTACAAACTTTATTCTCTTTCAGGATGCTGCTATTTTTAATTCAGAGGTTAATTTTAAAGATTGTAGAATGAAAACAGTTTTCCATCTCTGTTTTCTTGATCCTATAGCTACAGATTTAATTCTAGCAAAGTAGTAGATGATAGTATTACTGGCAGTCCAAGAGGCAACTTTTCAAGAACGTTGCTTAACATATTACATGAAAAAGCAATTGATTTCTTGTTCTATAACTTAAGTAATCTTGGTAAAAGGAAAGAAAAGGAAGTGCAAAGAATGAAAAAGATGGTTTTTAAATGATATCAGTTAAAGTTTCGTTCTTAACAATATTTAATTTTCCCCAATACCTATTAGCCACAGAGAATTGAAACATGTTTTTTAAAAAATAGAACCATTTGAGGGAACATCTAAAGAAATTATAGGTATTATAATTAATTAATTGATTGATTAATTATGATTAATTTTTAAAAAAATGGGTTTTGTTCCTGAGTGCCTTTTGATTTCCCCTTTAAAAAGAAGTCTTTTCGTTTGTGGCATTGGGAACAAATAGATGTCCAGAACTGATTTTGCTTTTCCCCTGTTCTAATTAATAGAATTCAAAATTCCCTTATTAATTTTGAATAGCCTGTCTAATGTCTTCTCCAGTGCCATAGTTCCAGCCAAATGTTCTTTGACATCTGCCTTAATCTTATCTTTCTGCAAATGGAGCAGAAGGTTCCCCAAAATCTCTTGGTCCTTGAGAGATCTCCCCAGAGGCTCTCAGTCATACATGGCTTTGTAGATAGCTAATTTGTGGAGAAATAAAGAAAATGATCATGAATAGTATTTAAAAAAGATGTAATTTGATAAGAATAGCTCCATTAAAGTATTTTAAAAAATTGTGAACACACTACTGTTACATACAGAGTTATCATTTGGATTCTATTTTTTGTTTTCTTTCTGCTTCAAACAATAATCCCTGAATGGATAACTGATTTCTAATTTCATCAAATTGTTAAAATAGTTCGATCAAAAAGCATGAAACAATCTTCTTATTACTGAAATCAATGAGATTAATGTGAAAAGAAGTTGAATACTAATGTGAAGAGAAAGTTAAATACTAATTTAAAAATAATTAAAGAATCAAGTAATAAAAGGGAAGAGTTGATCTATGATTTTTTTTTTAAAAAATACAGAAGACTTTTTCTTATCCTCTCATCTACCATATGAATAATTTTTGCAGAAATAGTTTTTACAGATTTGAAGCTATGGCTATTTACCATGAATACCTGGAGACTCTTGCACATGTGAACCCGAACAAGGATTATCTCAATTACTGCCCAGAACAAGACTAAATGTTCCCCCTTAGTGCAGGAAAGAACACATTGTTCTGAATATGAGCCAAATCAAAATTTTAGCCACAGGCTCTTAAAATAATATATAAAGAATATGTAAATTTGATTAATCAGTGTTTATTCATGATTAACTTTTAATATGTAATACTTGTAAAATTGTGTATTACTGAATGCATTTTAACTAGCATAATATTAAATATAGTAGAATGAAGGCTTTTTAAAATGTAATTCAGAAATTAGCTTCTTTTATAAAAAATAATTAGAGATAGCATTATTACCTAAATTTATGCCTTATCAAGGAGAAATATTAATATTCACAATTAGGGCAGCAATAAGCATTGAATCCAAAGTCTTTTATGGCATTATGGCTAGAATAATATATTAACCAACATTATGTATATAATGTTCAATAAAAGAATCCCACAGATATAGAAGAATGAAAAGCAGATATCCAAATCTTTGCTGTAATTATTCCAAGTAAAATAAATTATTTTAAAACTGTGTGATCAGATAGAGATATTTCATTGGGCTTCTTTCTTCTTCTTTCTTAATGATGTAACAATTTCTTTCTCCATAGAATACAACCTGCAAAAATCAAAAAGTTAGGGCGATCAAGTTGGATTTCACTGTGGACCTGGACAAAAAAGAACTGGTGAGTGTATTACCTACTAGCAAAAGACAGGGACAGCATGTATATCATGTCTACAATGCTCTGTACAATTGATCTGAGAAACAAAATTGTTTTGATTTTGCCTTGAAGCTGGAGCTTTGAAATTGGAGGTTTGAAAAAGCATTCAGTATTTACAACAATTGTTTGACCCTGTTTAGAGCTTTGTTGTTATTGTTATTGTTCAGTTGCTAAGTCATGTTCCATACTTCATGTCCCCATGGACTGTGTAGCATGCCAGGCCCTCCTGTCCTCCACTGTCTCCCAAAGTTTGCACGAAGTCATGTTCATTATGTTGATGACTCTATTTAACCATCTCATCCTCTGCCATCCCCTTCTCCTTTTGCCTTCAATCTTTCCCCAACATCAGGGTCTTTTCTAAGGAGTCTCCTCTTCTCATTTGGTGGCCAAAGTATTTGAGCTTCAGCTTCAGTATCTGTCCTATCCAGTGCTTTTTTTCTAAAAAAAAAAAAAAAAAAGGTGCCGGAACTCACACACGTCATACAACCTGCTTTGCCTACCCTACAAGGTTCCATCCAAAAAAGGTGCTGGGACTCTGTTCTGGGCATTCTATGAGAAAAAAAGCCCTGAGCCTATCAAAGAAGAGTCAGTTGAATTCCTTTAGCATTGACTGATTTGATCTCCTTATAGTCTGAGGGACTCTCAAGAGTCTTTTTCAAAAGGCATTTAGAGTATAGAACATTTTTAAAATGTTGGCATCAATGCTTCAATATTCAGTTTCTTGAAATCTAGAATTTCAGCTCCCCAAATCAGAAGTGTTTAGATATTGCTGCAAATTATTGTTCAACTAACAAAGTGTAAGTCTACGGAGTAGAGAAGAAAGAGGGCCCATGTTTTCTAGGGAGTTCTGTGAGGATCCATCATGTAGAACATGGGTGTCAAACTCGCGACATCACATGACGTATTGCTACGTATCACGACTTTTTCCCCATTGCCGGCAGTAGGGTGGGCGCGGTTTTGATGTGATGAATCTGGCCCGCGGGCCAGCAGTTTGACACCCCTGATCTAGAAAAACTGTGAGGTGGCACTGACTAAGAAAGAAAACCAAGGCTATTCATGCTTTAGTACAGCGGTTCTCAACCTATGGGTCGCGACCTCATTTGGGGTCGATCGACCATTTCACGGGGGTCGCCAAGCAAGGCTGTCCGCCATTTTTTTTCCCTTTTCCGGTGGGTGCCTTACCTCCCTTGGGCTGGGCCAGCTGGTGGTCGGCCTGCTCCGTCTCTGCTGCTTGCTAGCTACGCCTCGGCCAGCACAGGGGGCAGAACCATGCATGTGCGGCGCTCCCGGGCAGGGAAAGTCCTCGACTTACGACCGGTTGGGTAGTCCTCGACTTACGACCGGTTTAGTCCTCGACTTACGACCGGTTTAGTCCTCAACTTACGATCGGTTGGGGGTCGCGGCATTAAAAAGGTTGAGAACCACTGCTTTAGTACAACTACGCCAGAATTAGAAGAAGTTGTGAAACTAAAAATTGTATGAATTTTATATTCAATATTCTTCTTAATTTCCATTTTTACCAGTGTGCCACTGTCAAAAATGTATTCTGCCAAGTAGACAAATCTCTGAAGATGCTTGATCATGATATATGCAGAAATAACACGTTATCACGTATTCAAGAATCACAATTCCTGAAACAAACTGTGAGTATTCCATTTAAAAGCTTGTATTTCCCATCTGTGAAAGTTTAGAGAACTAGTATTCTTAGATGAACAGAGAATTATACTCTCTGCTACTGGATATTAGTCATACTTTATCTGCTTCTATTTTAAGAGAAATGTTTACTGATAATTGTACCATCTTAGCAGATTGATCTTGTCTGGACTTGGAAACTAAAGGTCATTGGATCTGTGTAGTTCTTGGGTGGGAAAGTTTCAAGTTTCAAGTTTCTGCCACAGATTCCCTCCCATAGACCGGTACGCTCCCACAGAGCGGGCCTCCTCAGGGTGCCGTCGGCCAAGCAATGTCGGCTGGCGACCCCCAGGGGGAGGGCCTTCTCTGTGGGTGCCCCCACCCTCTGGAATGAACTGCCCCCCGAGATCCGGATGATTCCGGATCTCCTTACTTTCCGCCGCGCCCTCAAGACATGGCTTTTCCAGCAAGCGGGCCTGACCTAGGGAGGATTTTAGGTAGGGATGATTTTAGAAGCAATTTTAATTGGAAACACAGCCGTC
>NW_015387194.1:171389-176389 GCF_001527695.2 Protobothrops mucrosquamatus | reverse complement strand
CGGGAGAAGGGCGGTATATAAATTAAATTTGATGATGATGATGATGATGATGACTCCATACTTATGTCTATCTATATGTATAGATCTATACACATACAGATGGATATAGTATAAACATTTTTAAACTTGTTTTAATACATCCAGTGGAGTAAAATGATGCATTAAAATATTTTCCACTCTGGTACATTAGTATTAGGGAACATTTTGGATGTCAGTAAAGGACTTGAGGCTTTTTGTTAACATGATCACTCCATTCTCATAATTGCTCCTGTTTCCATATTTATTAAAATGTTGAAACAAGAAAAGTCGGAATTTGTAACCAGCTGCCTTAGGATAAATAGTAGATGTGACACAAAGATTAATGTTGCTTTCCCTCAACATTTTCCAAAATGAAATGCTTATTAAAGAAGCACTTTTCAAGATTACTTGCCAGTGGTTCTTCAGATCCTTCAAGGTTAATGGTGAGGAGCCAGAAAAGAGGCTTAGAGGGAATTGGCCCCAAAGATAATTTTTTGCTCCTATTTGTTTGCTAGAGATAGTAAAGTAAGATTAACAAGTCATTACATAAAGATAAATCAGGGTTATGTTTCTGTATTTTAATATGACCCAACCTTATTTACATTTCCCAAGCTAATATGCAAAACGTAATGCAATAATTTTTCAGATTTCACACTTCTCTAATTTTTGTCATGTGTTACTCTGATCTAAATGTTTACACTACAAAAAAAGTAGCACAGGAAAATACATGCATTAGCAAAGAGAACTACCAAGAAAGCACATAACAGGGAAAAATATTTGGGAACAAAAACACCTATTAGAGAAAATCATGAACAAAACTGCACATGAACGTGAAAATAAACATGTTTATCAATTGTTCTGCAGGTTATTTTTGTTAGGTTACACACTGATGTGGAAACGGGGCAGAATGAAATTGTGTGGATAAAATGCAGTGGTTCTAAGAAATAAAGCAGACAGATCCATTCCTATTATCTACATTTCCCCGTCCCATCCTTAATTTGGTACAGTAAGGACAGCCACAGGGATTTATTTTCATTGATTATTGTATCTAAAGAATCCCTCCCCTCTCTCTGTCTCTCTGTCTCTCTCTGTCTGTCTTCTCTCTCACAGACACAAACACACACACACAAAACAAACCTTGCTGCAATGCCATTTGTTCAATAATAGTTTTAAGGGGGTAGAGATGGGCTTTTTAACATTAGTTAGTTTCATTAGTTTAAAAACTGTCTGGTTAATCCTGTGGATGAGCTAAACATGTCACCTTCCTGAACTAAACTACCCATCATCTAGCATTCAATCTTTAAAAATGCATAACCTTATTTCCATTTATCAAATAAATGCAAATTTGGAATTCACCAAATGTTGTTCTATCCATTAACCAGTGAAGCCATTTAGGAGCATTTCTCCTGCTTCTGCCTTTATTTATTTACATTGCCCAAATTTTCCTTAAATATTTTTCCCAAGAAGAGGTGATTGTCTTCTAATTCAAATAAAAAGGAATCATCTCCTGGGAATTTTTCACTGATTTTCTTTAACGGTTTTCACCTTTTAGTTGCTTTAAAATAATGGATCAGTTCAGCTTGCATTTATCACCCAGAGATAACCTGAAACATCTTTATCTGCACTAAGATTGTAATATATAAAGCTCATCAGCACTTCCTCTGTGCCAGAGTCAGCCATTCTGTACAAATTTATTCTTTACAATTGGAAGTAATATCCATATCTATAAGCAGTAAACGTTAGGAATGTGAAGAGAGAGTTCTTTAGATTCGGGTAAGGAGCACTGAGAACAGCAAAATCTGGTCTGGTAATTTGGGGGTTTGATCAATTTCATTCAGCATCCAGGGTGAAATTTTGAAATGGAGCTCCATTGTTCTGCAATATATTACATGGAAAAAACCACAACTGACTGTGACTTATTTTTTCCTCCCTCAGAACAAGATGAAATTTGCAAAAAACTTTATGAACTTTATGTGAGAATAATATACAACATGTTCCAGAGATGCCAATGTATGGATTTTAAAGCTACTCTTCAATGAACTATACTTAAATACCTTGAATGTCATTGCTCTGTGACAGAATATAATGGAAATTTCAGTGATATTAATTCTTATTGTAGGGAACACTCATACCAAATGTTTCTCAGAGTTTGTTTTGTGTGTTGGGCTTCAGGTAGAATCATAACTCATTAATTTGCTGGTTTTTCAGATCTGCCCTGAGGAATATATGCAATGTGAGAAACAGAGACATTTTCGAACAGAAGTGAAATAAATTAATCTAGCTAGCTAATACAGCTGAGGAAAGATTCACACATTATCATTATGAATGAGAGATTGGAAACGATGGGGAAAACCATGTGAAGCAAATGATAAAGAATTGTTGGGCATTAAAAAGATGTGACATAGAGTTTGCTGTCACAGTATTCTAATTTTTCTACAATAATACTGTGAAATTTTAATTGATCATGATATATTTTAACAGCTGAATAAAATGAGATCAGAACAGCATGGAAGCACAGATCAGAAAAGGACTCCCAATTCATCCTGTCCATCACAGAGAAATGAAACTACATGCTGAATTATGGCACCCATTAAGTAATTATTTAAATTTCTAAATAACTCACTACCAAAACCTGTGGCTGATGTACAAAAATAAAACACATTAAAACAACAAATCCTACGATAAAAATAATGTACTGCAATTAGATATAATAGCAATTTTGGAATACGCACAAGACATTATGAAAGACCATATGAGAAAGTTGTATTCTAAACGCTTCTTAGAGGTCCTGTGACGCATTGAGTTTTCCCACCCCGGAGACATCCATCAGTTTGAATTGGCTACTAACCAAGAAGAACTTCCCCACTGATATAATTCAATCAGAATAGAGCTGAAAGAGACCTTGGAGGTCTTCTAGTCCAGCCCCCTGCTCAAGCAAGAGATCCTATACCATTTCAGACAATTGACTGTTCAGTCTCCTCTTAAAAACCTCCAGTGGTGAACCACCCACAACTTCTGAAGGCAAGCTGTTCCAGTGGTTAATTGTCCTCATTGTTAGGATGTTTCTCCTTAATTCATCCCTCCTTCATTAGTTTCCAACCATTGTTTCTTGTCCTGCCCTCTGGTGCTTTGGAAAATAAGTTGACCCCCTCCTCTTTGTGACAGCCTCTCAAATACTGGAATACTGCTATCATGTCACCCCTAGTCCTTCTCTTCATTAAAGTAGACATACCCAGTTCCTGCAACTTTTCTTTATATGTTTTAGTCTCCAGGCCTTTAATCATCTTAGTTTTTCTTCTTTGCACTTTTTCCAAAGTCTCAACATCTTTTTTGTAATGCGGTGACTGAAACTGGATGCAGTATTCCAGGTGTGGCCTTATAAGGCTTTATAAAACGGTACTAATACTTCACATGATTTTGATTCTATGCCTCTGTTTATACAACCAAGGATTATATTAGGTTTTTTTGGCTGCAGCCGCACACGGCCGGCTCATATTATTTAAGTGATCATCCACTGGGACACCAAGGAGTTCTCCTGAATTCACTAATTCAGAGTGAATAGGAAGCAAGTGGGAAATGAAGAGGATTTCCAGGTGGGACCACACTGGGTTAAAAAAAAAACGATGGCATCTTCTCAGGGGAATGAAGCCAAAGCCAGCAATCAATCGGTATTTTCGGAGGGCCCCCCCTGAATTTGATTGGTGCAAGTACTGGTAGTCCATGACTTCTGACTACAATTGATCCCAAAATTTCTGTTGCTAAGCAAGACAGATGTTAAGTGAGTTTTGCCCCATTTTACAGTCTTTCTTGCCACGGTTGTTAGGTGAATCATTGCAGTGGTTAAGTTAGTAGTATGGTTGTTAACCTGGCTTCCCTGTCAGAAAGTCACAAAAGGTGATTACATGACCCTGGGAGATTGCAACCATAATAACTATGTGTCAGTTGCCAAGAGTCTAATTTTTGATCAGGTGACCATGGGGATGCTGCAATGGTCATAAGTGTGAGAAACAGTCATAAATCACTTTTTTCAGTGCTGTGGTAACTTTAAACTATCACTAAATGAACTGTTGTAAGTTGAGGACTACCTGTACATTCAACAAACCTCAGAAGAAGGTGTTATGTTTAGTGTCTCAGCCAAAGCCATTTAGGGTGTTAAAAAAAATAGGCAGCGTCTTGTATATATTCCGAAACAAATTGGTAGTTGATGTACAGATTTCCAATTTTGTGTAAGATATTATCTTTGAATAAATAAGAGATACAATGGTTACTGCACTGTATACCAGTTCAAGGTTCCAAGTCATACAGAAGACAACCCCATGAAAAGGAAGTGTAAGGTCCTGCCTCAGCTAGTGCTCCCAAGAAAGCAGAACTCTTGAAACAGGCATTGTTTCAAACAGGAACTTTTACTGAGAGTCAGTGAAAGCAAAAAGGCAAGGCAAGATCTAAAGACTTCCTGCGCAAAACGCTTCATTAAAACATTTCTTTTCAAACCCCTCCCTAGAGCCCAACTTCCAGCTCACTTCCAGCCAATCCACAGGTGTGGTTATGGGAACCCGAGCAATGAGGAATGGTTCCTAGGCATTGCCTCAACTTTACAATGGAGTAGAGATAAGGCAGATGGCCCCTGGCACATTCCTCCCCTTTCTTCACACCAAAAGGGATATATTAAAGATGGAGATAACAAAGTAAATACATCCGCTAGCACTAGTCCCCTCCCAAATGAGTGAAACCTCCCCCCTCCCACCAGAATGGCAGAGCCTCAAAAAGAAGAAATAGGATATTTTGAATCAAGCCCAAACACTTTGCAACTATATTGGCCTATTGCATTCCTAGCATAAAAATGTGTGAGATAAAGTGAGAAGTTATTTTTCATATAAATGGCATTCTTGTAAAATATTAGAGAGAGATTTATGCTTATAGTGATAACTCTTGCATAAAGTCATAGGTCATATTCCTTTTTTGATGTATTGCCTAAATTCTGA